>NC_137105.1:51784680-51860646 GCF_949357685.1 Gobio gobio | reverse complement strand
AGGATGTGGGCTGGTTGTGTGTCCTGATGAGTGTTAACGAGTGTGTGGGGATGGAGCGCTTAACCCGTGTTTATGGGGGACTGTGAGCGGGCTTTGCCTTGAGGTTTTATCAGGCACAATAATTATTTTATTATGTAAATGAAGAGCAGGCTATTATTTCATTAGCGCGGCTGAATATTTGCAGCCGTAGATTAGTATGCAAATCATGGCCGTTAGTGTCCTTGCAGCCGCTGAATGTAGGAGGCGCGCCGGGCCCATCTGGAGCGGAGCGGCGCGTGATGGACTCATTAACGCCCGGCCCGTCTGAGCCACACAATGGGCCGAGGTGAGCGCGGGGAAATGCCGAAGTGTGTGTAAGGTGTGTAAGGCTGTGGCGATCTGGACGTCTGAATAGCCGCTTCCCCATTGCAAACAGATGAATCCTGTCCTCACACACAGACGCCGCTCTGTCCTCGGGCCAGCCATCCGCCCTTATTCCGGACCCTCGGCTGAGCCAAGCGCGTCAAGCACAGTCAGATGGTGTGTGTGGAGGTGTTTGGTGTGTGATGCTGAAGAGCATTATGTGTGTGTGTATGTGGGCAGAGCTCGGTTTCCTGTGCGGTGGATAAATTAAACACTGCGAGACGATCTAGTGGGTGTCGTATTTTGATTTGAATTCGAAGATGTTCGCTTTGGTTAGGGAGGCTCTTTGTTTGGCTAGGCATTTGAAACTACACACACACATGCGCACACACACACACTCACTCACTCACATACACACACTCATACACAGACACTTGTACACACACAGACACACACTCGTACACACACACGCACACTCGTAAACACACTTGCACACACACACACACACACACACACACACACACACACACACACACACACACACACACACACACACACACACACACACACACACTCACTGACACACACTTGTACACATACTCGTACACACACACTCGTACACACACACTCGTACACACACACTCGTACACACACCGTACACAATCTCGTAAACACTCTCGTACACACACTCGTACACACACACTCATACACACACTCGTACACACACTCATACACACGCACTCGTACACACACTCGTACACACACACACTCGTACACACACTCGTACACACACTCACACACACACACACACTTGTACACTTACACTCATACACACTCGTACACACACACTCATACACACACTCGTACACACACTCGTACACACACACACACACACACACACACACTCGTACACACACACACACACACACACACACACACACACACACACACACACACACACACACACACACACACACACACACACACACACACTCGTACACACACTCATACACACACACACACTTGTACACTTACACTCATACACACTCGTACACACACACACTCATACACACACTCGTACACACACTCATACACACACTTGTACACACACTCATACACTCACACACTCGTACACACACTTGTACACACACTCATACACTCACACACTCGTACACACACTCGTACACACACTCGTACACACACTTGTACACACACTCATACACACACTCGTACACACACACACATACACACACACTCGTACACACACACACACACTCGTACACACACTCATACACTCACACACTCGTACACACACTCGTACACACACTCATACACACACTCGTACACACACACACATACACACACACTCGTACACTTATACACACTCGTACACACACACTCATACACACACTCGTACACACACTCATACACTCGTACACACACACTCGTACACACACTCGTACACACACTCGTACACACACTCATACACTCACACACTCGTACACACACTCATACACACACTTGTACACAAACTCATACACTCACTCACTCGTACACTTACATACACTCACTCACGCACTCTCTCACACACATTCACACACTCACACACACACACTCACTCACACACACACACACACACACAAGCTGTTTGAAACTCCTGAAACGAACACAAAGCAAGCGTCGCTTTGGCCTGATTTTCTGTGCGTCACAGCAGTTTGTTGAAGTATATCAGGGTCTTAACCCACACGTTATCCCGTTGCTGTACGGTCTTGACACTTTTCATGCTAATGACGGATGATAATAACCGGCTAAAATATAGTTTAATGTTGCTCTGTTTCATAATGTAACTTTACCAGTGCTCTTGGATGCGTGTGAAATGCCATGGCTTTTAATTTAGTGCGTCTCAAGTGATATTAGCATGACATGGCAGTAAGTCTGCGGATTAGCAGTAAATGACAGCAGTATTATTAGCCCAGACACACACACACACACACACACACACACTCTTCCCTTCTTCAGCTCGTCTGCCTCACACACTCGCCTCGTCAGCCGTTTCCTACATTTGCATGTGCTTGACGTTCCACTAACACAGGATATTCCCTTAAAGTCCAATTAAAGTGAAAGTGTTGAGTTCTGTCAGGCTCTTCTGATGTGTTGGGTTATCGTGCGGCTGAATGTTTCGTTTGGGTCATTTCTGTTGACCATTCTCCGTTTGTGTTGATGTGGTCTGGAGGGAAGGTGCAGGTTTGCTTTAATGAACAGCTTCATCTGTGGGGATCTGCTCTCTCTGTGACATTACTCAGAGGTGGTAAAGGTCAGCCGGTGTAAAACACAGAGCGTCTGACCTTTACTCAGGTGAGGAAAACTCACATAATGAATGCTCTGCTTTACACTCACTAAAAAGCCGTGACGTCCATGATGATGGTTAATCGTTCAGATGAAGGGCCGGTCGGGAGGATTCATAACACAAACGTGTTCATAAAACTGCTGGTCATGCCACGCCTCATGTGCTGGTGTTTGTTGGGGCTGTCGGGCTTTACTGGGGAAACTAATCAATGGCAGGAAAGAGTTCAGATACACTCCATCATGAAGAGCTTCTGACATCTCATCATGTGATGTGTGTCCAGGAAATGTGTTGTAATAAACTCTTTTTATTCATTATTGCTTCTGCATCACAAATGTAGGGATGTTTGTCAGAGGACACACATGAGAAAGTGAAAAAAAAAAAATACAGAGACACACACACACACACACACACACACACACACACACACACACACACACACACACACACACACACACACACACACACACTGTGACAGATCGTCCTGCTGCTGCTCTCATATCTGTGCTGTGACTCTCACACACACACACACACACAGCGAAAACACTCACACACACACCGAACACACACACCAAACACACACACTGAACACACTCACACACACACACACACACCGAACATATACGCTTACATACACACTGAACACATGCACTCATGTACACTCACACACACACACACTCTCTCTCTCTCTCTCTCTCTCTCTCTCTCTGTACTCACACACACACACACACACACCGAACACGCACTCACTCCCACACACACCAAACACACTAACACACACTGAACGCACACTCTCTCACACACACACCGAACACACACACACCAAACACACACACACACACACACTCATGTACACACACACTCACACACACTCATGTACACACACACACTTACACACACTCATGTACTCACACACTCACACACTCTCTCTCTCACACACACACTCACATGTTTGTTTTTGTGAAATGTGAGGACATTCCATAGGCGTAATGGTTTTTATACCGTACAAACCGTATTTTCTATCCCCTTACACTGCCCCTGTCCCTAAACCTACCCATCACACACACACACACACACACACACACACACACACACACACACACACACACACACACACACACACACACACACACACACACACACACACACTCATGTACTTACACACACACACACTCTCTCTCTCTCTCTCTCTCACACACACACTCACACACATTCTCACACACACTCATGTACTCACACACACACACACACACACACACACACACACACACACACACACACACACACACACACACACACACACACACACCGAACACGCACTCACTCCCACACACACCAAACACACACACACTAACACACACTGAACGCACACTCTCTCACACACACACACACACACACACACACACACACACACACACACACACACACACACACACACACACACACACACACACATGTTTGTTTTTGTGAAATGTGAGGACATTCCATAGGCGTAATGGTTTTTATACTGTACAAACCGTATTTTCTATCCCCTTACACTGCCCCTAAACCTACCCATCACACACACACACACACACACACACACACACACACACACACACACACACACACACACACACACACACACACACACACACACACACACACACACACACACACACACACACACACACACACACACTGCCCCTAAACCTAAACCTAGCCCTCACAGGAGACTGTGCAGTTCACTTTCTGTGAAAAAAAACTTGTTCTGTGTGATTTATAAGCATTTTGAAAAGTGAGGACATGGGGAACGTCCTCATATTTCACCCTCTTTTTGTAATACCTATGTCATTATACACATTTGTGTCCTGATATTTCACGAAAACATGCCCACACCAAACACACACACTCACACACACTCATGTACACACACACACACACTCTCACACACACACACACACACACACACACACACACACACTCATGTACTCACACACTCACACACACTCTCTCTCTCACACACACACTCACACATGTTTGTTTTTGTGAAATGTGGGGACATTCCATAGGCGTAATGGTTTTTATACCGTACAAACCGTATTTTCTATCCCCTTACACTGCCCCTGCCCCTAAACCTACCCATCACACACACACACACACACACATAAACACACACACACACACACTGCCCCTGCCCCTAAACCTACCCATCACACACACACACACACACACACACACACACACACACACACACACACACACACACACACACACACACACACACACACACACACACACACACACACACACACACACACACACACACACTGCCCCTGCCCCTAAACCTACCCGTCTGACACACACACACACACACACACTGCCCCTGTCCCTAAACCTAACCCTCACAGGAGACTGTGCAGTTCACTTTCTGTGAAAAAAACCTCATTCTGTGATTTATAAGCATTTTGAAAAGTGAGGACATGGGGAACGTCCTCATATTTCACCTCCTTTTTGTAATACCCATGTCATTATACACATTTGTGTCCTTATATTTCACAAAAACATGCCCTCTCTCTCTCTCTCTCTCTCTCTCTCTCTCTCTCTCTCTCTCTCTCTCTCTCTCTCACACACACACACACACACACACACACACACACACACACACACACACACACACACACACACACACATCAGAGAGGGTGAAAGTGAGAATGGCAACAGGATGTGACACACTCTTCACTGGAACACAGTCCAATATGTTGAGCATGTAGTAAATTACAGCCACACCACATCTCTAACATACCAAACATACGTAACCGCATGGATCACAGGTGACTTCTGCTCGCTGCAGGTCTGTGTGTGTGTGTGTGTGTGTGTGTGTGGCTGCGAGAGCTTCATGAAGTCTGACTGTATGTGCTCGTTCTCTCTGTTTCTCCTGCAGTTTGGGTAATAAGCCTGAGCTATCAGTAATCTCTGTAAATCAGTAACAACGTCTGGCAACATGAGTAACACACCGTTCTGGGCATGTGCGGAAAGTCTCCTGTTCATCTGTCGAACAGTAAATGAAGAAATTACTGTTTCCATAGTACAGTGATGGTGTCAAATAATACTCTACAGCATTAAATGATTTTCACATATCATATTCATATACCTGTGTCATGTCAGGACGTTTGTGGTACGTCCTGTTTCTTGTGCCATGTTTGTAGTAATTTGTAGTTTTCCCTGTTGGTTAGTCTGATTGTTCACAGGTGTGTCCGATGTTTCCTTTGTTCTTTATCAATGTTACATGTTTGTAGATGGAGTGTGCTCTTGTTCCCTGTGTTCCTGGCTTCAAATTAAGTTTATGTTTGTTTAAAAACCATCGCATTTACATCTGCATCTCACCTGCAATCTCTTCCGCTCATGCATTGCATACCCTTCATATGCATAATTATATACAATAGTATTTATATGCCACTTCAAGGAAAGTAGCATACTTTTTCAATAAAGATCTGTG
This sequence comes from Gobio gobio, assembly GCF_949357685.1. NCBI lineage: Eukaryota > Metazoa > Chordata > Actinopteri > Cypriniformes > Gobionidae > Gobio > Gobio gobio. The sequence goes on along the minus strand of NC_137105.1, from coordinate 51,854,482 downwards.
ATCAAAAATGAAAATCTGGGACGCCAAGCATAAAGGCGGCACGACAAGTCATGACTGCATGTCTGGAGCATCAGACCAACTGCAACAATGAGCTATTAAAAGCATATTAAGAGGATTTTAGGCAAAATGTCTGAAAAATCAAATAGTTATGTGATTTAATAGTTTATAACTTTCGACCATTAGGTGGCGCTGTTATGAAACTGATGTGGTGTAGGTGAAGTGAGGTGACAATGACACGTGCAAAGTTTGGTGTCAATGTGCCAAAGCATTGCAGAGATACAGAGTCATTTTGGTGTCATGCCTCAAATTTGCTGCAGCGCTGTAGGAAAACGGTTTCATCTATCAACACAAAATCTGTAACTTTTTGTCGGCATGGTGTGAAGATGATCTGACTCGAATTCGGTGAGAATCGGACAAACGGTGTAGGAGGAGTTTGAAAAAGTAGGCTTTTTAAGAAAAACAAAATGGCGGACAGGAAGTTTGACCAAATATGGCAAAATGGATATCTATGTTCTTGGCATGACCCAAGGAATCATTATAATACTTTTGTTATAAATTTTGACCACAAGGTGACGCTGACCCAAAAACGTATTGAGTTCTGTCAAGGCATGGTGCTGAAAAACACATACAAAGTTTCGTAACGATACCCCAATGTGTTCGTAAAATATAGCATTTTATGACAAAATTCAAAATGGCTGACTCCCAAAATGGCCGATATGGGATAATTGGGTAATGTATGACTCGGCATGATGCCATGTTTGTGATTCTTGGCCAAAGCGTTCAGAAGTTATAATCAAAAAAAGGCATTTTTCATATCTCCGGACCACTAGGTGGCGCTGTGCCGAAACTGTGCAGGTCACCTCAGATCATGGTTGTCATGACACACACCAAGTTTGGTCAGAACACACTAAAGCGTTGCGGAGATATAGCCTCACGTTCATTTTGGCGGGTACTTTGTTGAATTCTGTTATTCGAGAACGGTTTGACGAAAATACTTGAATTGCGTAAATTTTTGTCGGCATGGTTTGTAGAGGATCTGGTTAAATTTTCGTGAAAATCAGAGCAACAGCCTAAGAGGAGTTCGAAAAAGTTCGGAAAATTAAAAATGGCGGAAAAATTTCCAAGACGGAAAATTGAATTTAGTTTCTAACCCTTGCGGTTCAATCATTATCAGCACAAACGTGAGTGCAACTTTGGACAGTTGGTGGCGCTAGAGGGATTGAGTTGGAGACTCCAAATTTGGTATGGTGACAGTTTAGACTGTCCTCTATCGGTGTGCCAAATTTCATAACTTTCCCGCAAGCGGTTCTATGGGCTGCCAATGAGTGGAAGAAACACCAACGATTACACCTTCAGTGCTTGACCCCTAGTATTCATGTTTGCAATAGAAAAGTATTAATGTGAACAGTTTATGTGAACAGAAAACATTGTTCACATGGGAGATGTATGAGAAAACATTCATATTTAGGTGGACCTAATATGTCACTTTCTCTGCAGTTTAAAATGTGCATTTTCATTAGTGGTCACAGACTTTTAGACCCGTCTGTGTGTGTCCATCTCACCTACATAAAGGCATCATCAGTGAGTGTGCTGTGCTAATAAAGCTTTGTGTTCGAGTTCTTACATATGTACCGTTTCTCTCTTGTAGGCGGCTGCAGCTTCGATGACGGCCCGGCCCAGTGCGACTACCAGCAGGATCCTTACGACGACTTCGACTGGACACACGTCAGCGCTCAGGAAGTGCCGTACCTGCCCTCCGACCTGCCCCAGGGTGAGTCCATCACACACGCCTGCCCGAAGTACACACGATAAATAACGTCCTCGCTCACCTCATAGCTGGAGAATCTGAGGCAAGTGGGGCAAGAACAGAGCGAAGCTGGAATGGAAACGCACGGTTTTATCTGCCCTTGGGCTTGTTTAAACAGTAAGGCAGATTTAGGAATGTTTTAATGGGCTGCTAACATTTGAACAAATTTGCAGCGCTGTCTTATCGTGTCAGGGTAAAAGCCATTACTGAAGAACTGAGGAAGTTGGGAGAAAATAGGCAGGTAACAGAACATTAATCTTCCTTCAACTACCCGTTCCCGCTCTCTGAACACTCTTCGGATGGGATCTGAAAATACTTTGCCATTTACATGACAAAACGTGCAAAGTACCGAAGGGGAAAAAAGGCTTTGGTCAAAGGACTGTCATACGTGACACAATTAAGCTTTTTAAATGCGCTCAAAGAAGACTCGAATAAGAGGGGAGAGCGGAGCGTTGCGACCTTCACTTTTCACCTCTCCGACGCTTAATCACTCGCTTTCAGACAGGAGATTCTGCTCAGGGAAATTAAAGCATTTCACTCTCAGCTAAATTCCCTAATTAATAAGATATTAAGTTATTAATCAAGGCAGAAGAACAGAGAAGGTCGTCAGCCCGTGCTTTCAGTCAGGTAGGGTTTCACTAGAAGAGGACCTGAAGGAGACCATTACAGGCTTTTAGGATAATAGATGGTGCATCTCGCTTGAGGCGTCTGGTTGACGAACACATTTGAGCAAATGAACAAAATGATAATTTGGTATTTTGTGGTGTGTTTTTTTTTTACTGCATTTAGCAGTCGTGCATTTGTGGAAGATTATTTGTCTAATGGACAGGGAAGGACACAGAAATGTGGACAGAAATAAAGACTGGGGAAAGAGAAGAGGACGGAAAGGGAAAATACACCAAGAAATCCACAGGAAGAGACATAGAGAGGTAGACAGAAAGAGACAGAAAAGAGGACACAAAGATAGACGAGGAAAGGATGGAAAGGGAAAATAAACAGAAATGTGGACAAAATGGACAGGAGAACCAGCCAAAAAGATGGACAGGAAGAGACAGAATTAAAGGTAGTGATGCATCGAGAGATTGACAGGAAGAGACATAAATGTGGACAAAAAGAGACTGGAAAAGAGAGAAGCATGGAAAGGAAAAAGATAGAGAGATAGACAGAAAGAGACAGAAATGTGGACAAATTGGAGAGGAACATAAAGAAACATGGAAAGGGAAAAGACAGAGAGATAGATAGAAAGAGACAGAAATATGGACAGAAAGATATGCAGGAAAAAGAGGGAAGGATGGAAAAGGAAAAGACAGAGAAGTAGAAGGAAATAGACAGAGAACAAGACCTAAAGATGGAAAGCAGAAATGTGGACAGAAAGACAGGTAAATGAGAAGGATGGAAAGGGAAAAGATAGAGAGATAGACAGAAAGAGACAGAAATGTGGACAAAAATGGACAGGAAAAGAGAGATGCATGGAAAGGAAAAAAATAGAGAGGTAGACAGAAAGATATGCAGGAAAGAGAGAGAAGGATGGAAAGGGAAAAGACAGAGAAGTAGAAGGAAATAGACAGAGAACAAGACCGAAAGATGTTCAGCAGAAATGTGGACAGAAAGATAGATAGGGAAAGCAAGAAGGATGGAAAGGGAAAAGATAGAGAGATGGACAAAAAGAGACAGAAATTTTGACAAAATGGATAGGAGATCAAGACAAGAAGATGGACAGAAAGAGACAGAATTGTGGACAGACAGAAAGATAGATGGGAACAAGAAGAGAATGGAAATTGATGGACAGGAATAGACAGAAAAAAATGGACAGAAATTAAGACAGGAAAAAGAGATGGAGAGAAAGAGACAAAAATGTGGACAAAATAGACAGGTTATCAAGACAAAAAGATGGACAGGGATGACACAAATGTGGAAAGAAGGATAGACAGAAAACAGAGAGAGGTGGATGGAAAGATGGATAAGGGAAAAGGGTAAATGTCACAGAGGTTTATCATAACTTCATGAGGTTGATTGTAGTCCTGCATTCCTGCAGTCTGTTCAATCAGAGAGTGTTTTCTAACGGGACGCAGGCGTGTTTGCATGATGCGTTTCCCCCATAATTCCAAGCGCTAAGTGACGCTTGCTGTGTCAGTCCTGGAGGGAGTCGTTTGGACGCTGAGGCTGAGCGACTCGCTGAAACAGTACGTGAACACAAACCCGGAGAGGCTCTGCGGATCCTACAGGGAGAGATGTTGAGTTCTGCTGGATTAGCACAGACGCATTCGATGCCAGGCTTGTTTTCCGTATCACTCTGCCTTGAGGGCCCTTCGCACTGATGGTGTTGTGCAGCACAAAAGCAACCGGAAGCTGCTCGTTTTCAATGATCGTTGGGAACTGAAGGCCGACTGTTAGACGTGAAGTTGCAATGGAATACAGACAGAAGCTCATGTGATCCCACTCTTGATTTGGGGGTTATGGGTTTGGGAAACCTTTAACAAGCGAATGAGTGGTGAGTGGTGTTCCTGTGGAGATGGAGCTCTTTATGAAACGGCTCAGATGTAAAATTGGGACGTCTCAGCTGAGGGCACTGCGATCCGCCTCATGGATCGGCCTCAGGATGCTTATGCACAAACACTGATTGTCATGGCATTTGCTACACACCTCCAGCTGGTTAGATTTGGTGCCGTGACCCAGGTGGGAGTGAGGTTTAGGGAGGTGAGTGTAAAAGACGTAGGCCAGCAACGCCAGAGCGGTGCGTGTAAACCTCACTCTTCTCATCTCAAGAGAGGCTCTAGCGACTGACGTTAGAGGCTGTGGTCTTTAGCACGCTTGTTAGCGCGCGCCTCCCACACCGGAGACCCTGGTTCGAATCCCACTCTGAGTGGATCGAGTGGGACCAGTTACATTTGGTGCCATGACTCGGAGGGAGTGAGGTTTACGGGGGTGAGTGTAACATAGGCCAGTAAGAACTGTGTGTAAACCTCACTCCCTTGGGTCAAGAGGCATGCTTAGCGACTGACGCTAGAGGCTGTGGTCTTTAGCGCACTTGTTAGCGCGCCTCCCACACATGAGACCCTGGTTCGAATCCTGCTCAGAGTGGATCGAGTGGGACCAGTTACATTTAGTACCATGACTCGGAGTGGGTGAGTGTAGGGGGTGAGTGTAACGTAGGCCAGTAAGAGCGGTGCGTGTAAACCTCACTCTTCTCATCTCAAGAGAGGCTCTAGCGACTGACGTTAGAGGCTGTGGTCTTTAACATTAAAGACCACAGCCTCTAACGTCAGTTTAACTTGTTAGCGCGCGCCTCCCACACCGGAGACCCTGGTTCGAATCCCACTCTGAGTGGATCGAGTGGGACCAGTTACATTTGGTGCCATGACTCGGAGGGAGTGAGGTTTACGGGGGTGAGTGTAACGTAGGCCAGTAAGAACTGTGTGTAAACCTCACTCCCTTGGGTCAAGAGGCATGCTTAGCGACTGACGCTAGAGGCTGTGGTCTCTAGCGCACTTGTTAGCGCGCCTCCCACACCGGAGACCCTGGTTCGAATCCCGCGCAGAGTGGGACCGGTTACATTTGGTGCCATGCCTCAGGTGGGAGTGAGGTTTAGGGAGGGTGAGTGTAACTGTCGTAGGTCAGTAAGAGCTGTGTGTGTAAACCTCACTCCCCTGGCCTCAAGAGGCATGCTAGCCAACAACGTTAGCGGCTGCTGTCAACGTTTAGATCAAGAACCAAAACAAGAACAACAGAGAAGGATATTCTGCTTTGTTTACTGTTTTACATTGCTCTTTCCTCACTCTTCGTCGTCTAGCACACAGAACATAACAACTGTGCGTATTGCCACCTAGTGGACTCTTCTGTCTCAGCATTCACTTTGCACATGTTGAACGTGCACCATTTGCGCGGACACAAACATTGGGCGGTGTGTAGTCTCAGCCTCAGACGTCATGCCCACAGACCTTTGGCTGAACGTCTGATGCATATGGCACACTTATCTGGTAACACTTCAGGAGTTTCAAAGCCGTCATCTGATCGGTTGAATTCTACAGGCTGTCCGTGAGACGTGTGTGTTGCGTTCTTTAACAGGCCACGTCAAACTTTGCTCTGGCCGCCCTGCCAACGACGTTATAGAAAGATTTGTGGACGCGAGTTTAAGGTAGTCGTATGCTAGCATGTCGGATGGAGCATCACTGACTGGCTTAAACCACCATGGCATAGCGTGCATTTATACAACAATAATAAAATAATGCATCGACATAAAAAAGGAAATTTACTTCTGATACTTAAGTACTTTTAAAAGCATGTACTTCTGTACTTTTACTTAAGTAAAAATAGTTTCTAACAACTTTCACTTGTAACAGAGTAATATTTGACCAGTAGTACTTTCACTTTCACTCGAGTAATGGAGTTGTGTACTTTGTCCACCTCTGCAATCATGATTTCAATATTAACCAATATAATCGTGATTATGATTATTGCCCTAATCGAGCAGCGGGTTTAAATGGAGGGCACAGGACGCACTGGGAGTAGCCCTGACATTCCAGTATAAATGCCGTTTCACACAGCACTCCCTTATCATCCACCCTACTCTGCTTTATTTTACTGTCATGTTCTGCACATCCCACACAGTGCTTCAACTCTCTAGCAGTGTATGGGAAACCGTTCTGAAGCAGCATTTTGCCAAGTTACATGCTACTCATCTATGACCTCTTGGAGAAATGATTTGACTAACACTGCAAGCGTTGCTAAAAATCACATTGAAACTAATCCGTAAGGAATGAGAAGAAACTGCTTTGGCTGTTGCATCTCGTCTCACTGCTATCAATATTATAGCTCTTTAAGGATAAGAATCATGGCTTGGTATTGGGCTGTTGTACGTTTAAAATCTTTACCTTTAGGAACCGATGAAACAAAACTAGTAGCTCTGACTGGTTATGTGCTTTTGAAGGTGCGTTTGAAGATCGTTGGGAAGGACGAGCATTTCACCGCGGTGACAGAGTTTTCCGCTCTACATCTCCTGGCCAGTGTTTGCCGTTCCTCCATCAGCCTCCCGTTAATGTGGGTCACCGCCATGAAGGAGAGGACGCGCTGGCCTGTAAGAGGAGCGCGGCGTTCGGACTGATGTGCGCTGCAGAGGTGGCGGAGGCGTGCTGGGATTCGGCTGTTAGTGTTGTGGGAAGGGGGACAGCCATCTTGAGTGTCTTGTGTCAGCCATCTTGTTGAGAGCGCCGTCAATGTGTTTTGACAACGCTCATCTACTTCATTAGCCTAGTTTAGAGATAATGGCTACTATGCATTTCTTTTCAATTGGAACTTCTTTACAAACGCCCATTAAAGCTGTGTTTATGCCACGGAATGACGCAATTTAAATGCATTCGGGGGTTTTTATTTTTCTCACATCATACAAGAAAGATTTTTCTCACACCATGTGAGTGTTTCCTCTCACGAAGAGCAGATGCGCTCCGGGTCCAGGCCGGCCCTCTCTCTCTCTCTCTCTCTCTCTCTCTCTCCCTCTCTCTCTCTCTCTCTCTCTCTCTCCCTCTCTCCCCCTCTCTCTCTCTCTCTCACGGCAGGGATCTGAATGTGAATGCCCACATTTCTACATCACTGCCAAAAGCCCAACAGCCCATTTCAGCTCGGGATGTGCTGTGTTTGACAGGTCTGTTTTCTCTCTGAATGTTGAGCGATAACGGATCTTATATTTCCAGACAGCCGCTCGGTTGAGCTTCGGTCATTCGGTGTAAAGTGCAGCTGTGCTAATGAACGAGTGTAATGGAGATTTACGGTAAAGGCTCCTGAAGAATTAATAAATGAAATGAATCTCAAAGTAATTTGTAAAACAGCAACAAAGGCCATCTTTCATGATGTATTTAATGCTGCTCAGACGTGGCGTGAATGCAATTACAATGGCACAAGTAATGATATGAGAGAATGTTTTCAATAAAAACTGTTCAGTACAGAAATATGAAATGATGGTAAAAACAAGGCCATACTTTTAAAATAATAAAACTAAAACCACCAGTAAGTGGCAGCAAGTCACTGTCTTAATAAGATTCATTCATCCATCCATCATTCATTCATCCATCCGTCTGTCCGTCCATCCATCCATCCATCCATCATCCATCATTCATCCATCCTTCCATCCACCCATCCATCCATCCATCCATCCATCCATTCATTCATTCATTCATTCAACCATCCATTCATTCATTCATCTATTTATTCATCCATCTACCAATCCATCATCCATCCATCATCCATCCGTCCATCCATCCATCCATCCATCCATCCATCCATCCATCCATCCATCCATTCATCTGTCAATCCATCCATCTTTTCATTAATCCATCCATTCATCCATCCGTCCATTCATCTGTCCAGTCATCCATCCATTCATCATTCAACCATCCATTCATCCATTCATTCATTCATCTATTTATTCATCCATCTGCCAATCCATCATCCATCCATCCATTCATTCATTCCATCCATCCATCCATCATCATCCATCCATCCATCCATCATTCAGCCATCCATTCATCCATCTATTCATACATTAATTAATTCATCTATTTATTCATCCATCCACCAATCCATCATCCATTCGTTCACCCATCCATTCATTTATTCATTCATTCATTCCATCCATCCATTCATCCATCCATCTGTCAATCCATCCATCTATTAATTCATTCATCCGTCCGTCCATTCATCCATCAATACATCCATTCATCTGTCCATCCATCCATCCATCCATCCATCCATCCATTCATTCATCTGTCAATCCATCCATCTTTTCATTAATCCATCCATTCATCCATCTGTCCATTCATCCATCCATTCATTCATTCCATCCATCCATCCATCCATCATTCAACCATCCATTCATCCATTTATTCATTCATTCATTCATTCATTCGTTCATTCATTCATCTATTTATTCGTCTATCCGCCAATCCATCATCCATTCATTCACCCATCCATTCATTTATTCCATCCATCCATCCATCTGTCAATCCATCCATCTATTCATTCATCCATCCAGTAATGAAGCAAGTGGCTGTATTTATGATTGAATCATTGACTCTTGCAATTCTTTCAAAGCCACAGATTAATTTACTAATGAATCTCCGCTGTGTGTTGGCTGGAGACTCACAACAGTTGTGTGGCTTTCACTGGAACTATTATTCTGTTGCAAAATACAGCAAAGCTTACTGACAATACTGTGCTTAAAATGTACATCACTTGCTATCACCCTTTTGTTTGTTGAACTAGTGTATAAAATCAATGTCACATTTGCAATCGATTCGTGGAGGTGGCATTTTGCCTGTTGGAAATACAAGCTGGGTTTTCTCAAGTGCCACCGATGCAGTTTTGTCTTTGATTAAATAGTTGAGGTTTTGATGGAGTTTAACACCATCAGAGAGAGGGTGCAAATTGTGCATATAGTGAAATAATGGTGCAAAACCATATAAACAGTGTTTGGTCTCTCTTCTGAATGTTCTGGGTGTGTCAGCATGTGTGGGATTCAGGGCCGTTTTGACTCACGTGTAACAAGAACATTGTTTTTCCTGCTCAGTCATGCTCTGATTCCACCGAGGAGTGACTTTAACATCAGACCTCTGAGCACGCTATAATAATGCACTGCACATTTGTGCTCGCGTCCAACTCCTACACCATCTGTTTTACATCTAATAGTTGATGTAATGCCTGGTAGTTTTCTTCTGTTACTCACTTTCTTGTTTCCCAATATCTGTTTCTCTTCTTCGCTCATTTCTCAACATCTTGAGTCAAAGGGGTCGTATTATATCTTTTTTGTATTATTGTTTGATTTTCCCCTGAGGCCTACTGATAATATTTAAGGCGTTTTGTGCCAAAAAAGGCACCGCGGGTCATTTTTTTGCTGCTGCGCCTTTAAGAAATGCCTCTTAAGCAAGAGTTCAAGCTGTCTTCTGTTGTCATTTCGTGGTGTTTTTGTGAGCTCTACTGAATTACTTTTTGAGAGAAATAATTTTTTTCTGTTATAGTAAATGTCCTTTTTTTTTGCCGTTTCAGACTTTCTTCAAACTGCTGTCCTATTTTCCACTGTGTGAGGCATCTCTGTAAATTGCTGTCTTTTAAAGCTCACAAGCTGATCCATTCTTCAGAGAGCCCTTGAAATTGAAGTTTTGTGGCTTTTATTCCATGTCTATTAGCTTTACAGTCATCTGTGTGCTAGTGTACTTTCAGCAGAGACTGCGTTTAAAGTCTTTCTTTCTGCGAAAACAGAACAGAAATGTTGATGACATCATCTTGCACTCAGGGGCGTATGCAAATTGTTGTCCAATCAAAACCGTTTCTTTGCAGATAACTGGCATTACATTTGTATTTGCAGTGATGAACCCGCGGCAATCCTTACAATAGGGAGCGTTTTTACTGGCAGACGGTAAACTTTGGCTAATATCCTCCATTGCTTGCAAAGCCTCGACAACAATGAGCAATCAATCACAGCTGCTAAACCTCTCACTGACGTGAAATCTGTTATTTCAGTTGTGTAATGAGCAAAGTGAAGTCAAATGCATGTCTTACAAACGCTCTTCTGTATTAATTGCAATCCCATAATGCATTGCGGAAAAAAAAGTAGTGGGCAACCAATATTTCGCCATGGCCGATATATGGCATTTTTTAATGATCAGCATCGGCCGATAAGTATCTCTGTTTGGCTAATGTGTCGGAAGCCAGACTTTTATTTTGACAGCGAGCAGGGCTTTTATTTTGAAAGCGTTGAGAACGCCAGTTCTGATATCATATATATTGGCTTTATTTCGGCCATTGGCCTTCCTGCTCTCTTGGATATCGGGATCAGTTTTCAAAAATTCTATATCGGGCTACTACTAAAAAACTGTATTAAAAACGTTTTAGTGTGTACTTAGTTAGCTTTGATTGTGTTGCTGTTGCCCATGAAGAGCTTTTCTAATCAGTCATAGTGAGTTTCTATTTCGTTTCATCGTTATCCCTATGTAGACAGCTATGGAATTCCAAAGCTGACTAAATAAATAAATGTAAAAAAAACAAATTATAATTTTAAAAACTGTATTTATACTTTTATTTCCTTATTTATGTATAATTATATTTCCCCCACATTTATTTATTTTTCATATTTATTTATTTCTACATTTATTTATTTCTACATTTGTTTATTTCTACATCTGTTTATTTTAACATTTATATATTTCTACATTTATTTATTTTCACATGTATTTATTTCTACATCTATTTATTTCTACATGTAGTTATTTCTACATTTATTTATTTCTACATTTATTTATTTCTACATTTATTTATTTTCACATTTATTTATTTTCACATTTATTTATTTCTACATGTATTTATTTTCACATTTATTTATTTCTACATTTGTTTATTTCTACATTTATTTATTTCTACATGTATTTATTTTCACATTTATTTATTTCTACATTTATTTATTTTCACATTTATTTATTTCTACATTTATTTATTTATACATTTATTGATGTATATTTGTATTTATGTCTACATTTATGTCTACATTTATTTCTGCATTTCTTTGTCTGTATGGTAATGAGGGGGCGTGTTTTACCTCAGACATAGCAATCAAGCTCAGAGTAAATGTGGAAATAAATAAATATAAATAAATAAATAAATGTAGACATAAATACAAATATACATAAATGTAGAAATAAATGGAAAAAAAAATGTGTGGAAAAAATATAAAAAAATTATATAAAATATATTATACAAAAGGAAATAATTGTATAAATACTCATTATTTTTGTTAGTTTTTTACATTTCTTTGTATATTTATTTATGTATACATTTATGTATTTTGTTTACATTTCTTTGTATATTTATATATACATTTTATGGGTTTTTTTTACATTTATTTGTATATTCATTTATGTATTTATTCTATTATGTAGTCAGCTCTAGGATCCCATAGGCCTCCGTCCGCTCAGGAGCGTCTGCAGCGGAGCTTTGAGAGAACGGTTGGCTGGATTCATCCGTGAGGTTTGAGGTTGAAGCAGAGAGTTGGTCTGGGTGTAGATGTGTGTAATTAGTGGTGTGGTGGTTTAGTTGCATGCTAACACAAACCAGCTCTGTACTCGCTAAACCAGCCTGAGGTCTGAGCTCTGTGGAGCGCTTGTGTTCGTGTTTCCTTGTGGCTTTGAGCGCCGGCCAAACTCGCGCGTCTAATATGTCCAGCCTTCTGCCGTTGCTCTCGTCGTTCTCTTCTTCCTTTTACACTGAAGTGATTAATGATCAGCACACAAAACTTCTCCAAATTCTCCAGCACGTGTGCATAAGAGAGCTCTTACATAAATCAAAAATCACTCGTGGACCCGTTTCATTTTCTGCCAGTAACTCTTGGCTGGACGATAGTGCCATCTGGATACGCCGGTTAGCTCACGTGAGCAACCTTTGACCTTCGGGAAGAAATGACTGTTTACCCAACGGGCGTTTATAGAAGACACACACACACTCACACACACACACACACACACACACACACACACATACACACCTCCTGACATGCACATGGCTGTTCTCACCTGCAGTCATTAGTGTCTCGCTGTGAGCGCTCTGCTTTCCCCTGGAGCCAATTCACTTACACAGCATTCGCCAGTGCTCTGTGCTCCAGCTGTAAGGTGCGGGTTCACTTACCTGAGACGCCCAGCTGATAGTTTAACTTCCTGTTTGCACTGGTCGTATTTAGCTTTCATACGGGTCTCTCTGAAATACTTGATTGTGATTGGTCAATGGTGTCATTCTAATATTTGCTTATAATGGCTCTAATCAGAAAATGTGTGGGCGGAGTCTCTTTGCAAGCGCACATCATTCACAAAAAAATCAATCCAAAATCACAGCCAATCAGAAGAGCGTGTGGGCGGAGTCTCTCTGCAAGTGAACTGCACTCGCAACCAAATCAATCAAAAATCACAGCCAATCAGAAGAGCTTGTGGGCGGAGTCTTTCTGCAAGAAAACTGCACTCGCAACCAAATCAATCAAAAATCACAGCCAATCAGAAGAGCTTGTGGGCGGAGTCTTTCTGCAAGAAAACTGCACTCGCAACCAAATCAATCAAAAATCACGGCCAATCAGAAGAGCGTGTGGGCGGAGTCTCTCTGCAAGCGCACTGCACTCACAACCAAATCAATCAAAAATCACAGCCAATCAGAAGAGCTTGTGGGCGGAGTCTTTCTGCAAGAAAACTGCACTCGCAACCAAATCAATCAAAAATCACAGCCAATCAGAAGAGCTTGTGGGCGGAGTCTTTCTGCAAGAAAACTGCACTCGCAACCAAATCAATCAAAAATCACAGCCAATCAGAAGAGCTTGTGGGCGGAGTCTTTCTGCAAGAAAACTGCACTCGCAACCAAATCAATCAAAAATCACAGCCAATTAGAAGAGCGTGTGGGCGGAGTCTCTGTAAGCAAACTGCACTCGCAACCAAATCAATCAAAAATCATAGCCAATCAGAAGAGCGTGTGGGCGGAGTCTCTCTGCAAGCACACTGCATCCATTGTCGTCTTCAGTATGGCTATAAATGATATTCATGCTGAATATTTTGACAAATGTATGCAGGAAATATACCAAGTACATAAGTATACAAGAATATGGCTGTGGAGCGTTTCATATATTAAGTGTTGCTATAGACACAGAAAGGACGGGTAGTTGTTTTTCTGCAAAATATTTCTGTATTCTTTTAAAAAAAATAGGTCATCAGTATTTTGACAGTGATGAAAGTGTGAAGGAAGTATGTGAGTCAGTAAATGCAGGACTTGTATTGAGATTTTCTAAATCCTGTATGAATCATGTCAGTCTTGCAGTGAGATTTGGAGCGGTGAAGTCAGGAGATGGATATAATTGGTGGGGTTGACAGCAGCTCTTGGCCAATTTGCATTTGATTTGCCATCTCCCACATCCCGGTGGTCTGATCCAAACTCTATACGTATGAAAGCCCCCAGAGCTCACCTGTAGAGAGAGAGAAAGAGAAGCAGATGCTCTCACAGAGGAGATCTCGGGGATCTGCCTCATCTGCAAATAAAGCCCCAATGAAAGCTCTGCTCGGCAACTTCTACACCATTACATCCGTCTCCGGAATAACCCGGCTATCCCTGTCTAAATGATCACTGGTTTAGACTCTCAATGGAAATGAAAGATTAGATTAGATTAGATTAGATTCAACTTTATTGTCATTACACAAGTACAAGTACAAGGCAACGAAATGCAGTTTAGGTCTAACCAGAAGTGCAATAGCAGCAAGTGCAGGATATACAACGTTTGCATAAGTGCAGGACATGGATATGTACTGAGTATATATAAATATGTCTATAAATAGAGAGATGGTTATTACTATAAACAGAATTTACAGGTGAATATGTACAGTGAATAATATACAGATGGTTAATACTATAAACAGAATTTACAGGTGGATATGTACTATGAATATAATATAATATACAGATGGCTATTACTATAAACAGAATTTTACAGATAGAGGTATACAATGATATGTTAGGCTAAAATGAGGAATATGGCAGTGGATTAAGGTAGTGCAATAAATTATGGACAGAAGCTATCCGAAAAAAAGTGTAAAAGTGCAGTGGAAGTGATTGCATATTACAGTTAGAAGTACGGTGCAAAATACAAATGTAAACAGTAGGTACTGTAAATAACAGTCGGCAGTGCAAATGAGCATAATCCAGTTACGGTGTGGTAGTGCAAAATGAATAAGTAAACAGTTGTTACTGTAATAAAGAGTCGGTAGTGCAAATAACAAAGTGAAGGTGGATGTGAGGTAGGAGAGTTATCAGTATATGAGGGAAGTGGATCAGCGGGGGTTTGAGTTCAGTAAAGAGACAGCTCTGGGGAAAAAACTGTTCTTAAGTCTGCTGGTCCTGGTCCGGTGGATCCTGAAACGCCTGCCGGAGGGCAGGAGAGAAAACAGTCTGTGGGCTGGGTGAGAGGAGTCCTTGAGGATGCTGCGAGCTCGATGCAGACAGCGTTTCCTCTGGATGTGCTCGATGGCAGGTAGTGGAGTCCCTGTGATGCGCTGGGCAGTTTTCACCACCCGCTGCAGTGCCTTGCGCTCCGCAACAGAGCAGCTCCCATACCATACTGCCACACAGTTGGTCAGGATACTTTCTATTGCGCAGCGATAGAAGTTCACCAGGATAGCCGAGGAGAGCTGATTCTTCCTCAGTGTCCTCAGGAAGAAGAGGCGCTGGTGAGCCTTCTTGACCAGGCTGGAGGTGTTGGTCGTCCACGACATGTCCGCCGAGATGTGGATCCCCAGGAACTTGAAACTGGAGACACGTTCAACAGCCATTCCATTGATGTGGATGGTGTCGTGTGTGCCTCTTGACTCCTTCCTGAAGTCCACGATGAGCTCCTTCGTTTTGGTGGTGTTGAGGAGCAGGTTATTATCAGCGCACCATGTGGCCAGGTGCTGGATCTCCTCCCTATAGGCAGTCTCATCGTTGTTGCTGATGAGACCAATCACCGTTGTGTCGTCCGCAAACTTGACGATAGAATTAGATCCATACACAGGCTTGCAGTCGGCGGTGAAGAGGGAGTAGAGAAACGGACTTAGCACACAGCCCTGTGGTACACCAGTGTTGAGTGTGATGGATGTGGAGCAGGTGGATCCTGAACGAACATTCTGGGGTCTGTCAGTTAGGAAGTCCAAAATCCAGTTGCACATTGAGGTATTGATGCCCAGGTCTCCAAGTTTGGCTATTAACTTGGTTGGGATGACAGTGTTGAATGCTGAGCTGAAGTCAACAAACAGCATGCGTGCGTAAGTGTTCTTATTGTCCAGGTGAGTGAGCACAGAGTGCAGTGCCATGGAAACGGCATCCTCTGTGCTCCTATTGCTGCGGTAGGCAAACTGGTGTGAGTCCAATGTGGATGGTAGAGAGTCTTTTAGGTGTTCCAGGACCAGCCGCTCAAAGCACTTCATGACGATGGGTGTGAGTGCTACAGGGCGGTAGTCATTAGGGCACCTCGGGTTAGAGTGTTTTGGCACTGGCACAATGGACGTGCGTTTAAAGCATGAAGGTACAGCTGCTTGGGCAAGAGACAGGTTGAAAATGTCTGTAAAAACCTCAGCGAGCTGCTCCGCACATGCCCTGAGAACACGACCAGGGATGTTGTCTGGTCCAGCAGCCTTGTGCGCGCTGATCCGGCTCAGTGACTTGCAGACATCTGTGGAGGAGAGTGTGATTGGTGGGTCAGCTGAGGGTTTGAGCTTGGTGGCAGTTTCTCTGTTGTCTCTTTCAAAACGAGCGTAAAAGTGATTTAGCTCGTTCAGGAAGTTGACATCAGTGGCTGCGGGGGTGGAGTGGGGGGGTTTGTAGTCACTGATGGCCTGGATGCCCTGCCACATGCGTCGAGGGTCAGAGTTGGAAAAGTGACCCTCTATCTTTAGCTTGTAGCAGTGCTTGGCCTTTTTGATGCCCCTCTTCAGGTTTGCTCTGGATGCGCTGTAGGCTTGTGCATCTCCTGATCTGAAGGCAGTATTGCGTGACTTCAGCAGGAGTCGCACTTCCCTGTTCATCCATGGCTTCTGATTTGGGTATGTGGTGATCTGTTTCTGGGTTGTAACACTGTCAATGGTGGTATTGATATGATCCAATACAGAGGAGGTGTAGGAGTCAATGTCCGTGTGAGCGCCACTGGTGGCTTGAGAAGCAAACACACTCCAGTCTGTGTGTAGAAACCTTTCCTGGAGATGAGCAGCAGTGCTTCAACACACACCAGACTGAGCTGTTATTGTTAAAAGAGTGGAAATTATATTATTCTGCTTCACTCTGAGGATATATTGTCAAAGCCCAGATAGTGTCCAGCCCATTCCCATTGGATGCAATCGTTTGACTCTGTTATACACTCACCTAAAGGATTATTAGGAACACCTGTTCAATTTCTCATTAATGCAATTATCTAATCAACCAATCACATGGCAGTTGCTTCAATGCATTTAGGGGTGTGGTCCTGGTCAAGACAATCTCCTGAACTCCACACTGAATGTCAGAATGGGAAAGAAAGGGGATTTAAGCAATTTTGAGCGTGGCATGGTTGTTGGTGCCAGACGGGCCGGTCTGAGTATTTCACAATCTGCTCAGTTACTGGGATTTTCACACACAACCATTTCTAGGGTTTACAAAGAATGGTGTGAAAAGGGAAAAACATCCAGTATGCGGCAGTCCTGTGGGAGAAAATGCCTTGTTGATGCTAGAGGTCAGAGGAGAATGGGCCGACTGATTCAAGCTGATAGAAGAGCAACTTTGACTGAAATAACCACTCGTTACAACCGAGGTATGCAGCAAAGCATTTGTGAAGCCACAACACACACAACCTTGAGGCGGATGGGCTACAACAGCAGAAGACCCCACCGGGTACCACTCATCTCCACTACAAAGAGGAAAAAGAGGCGACAATTTGCACAAGCTCACCAAAATTGGACAGTTGAAGACTGGAAAAATGTTGCCTGGTCTGATGAGTCTCGATTTCTGTTGAGACATTCAGATGGTAGAGTCAGAATTTGGCGTAAACAGAATGAGAACATGGATCCATCATGCCGTGTTCCCACTGTGCAGGCTGGTGGTGGTGGTGTAATGGTGTGGGGGATGTTTTCTTTGCACACTTTAGGCCCCTTAGTGCCAATTGGGCATGGTTTAAATGCCACGGCCTACCTGAGCATTGTTTCTGCCCATGTCCATCCCTTTATGAGCACCATGTCCCCATCCTCTGATGGCTACTTCCAGCAGGATAATGCACCGTCACAAAGCTCCAATCATTTCAAACTGGTTTCTTGAACATGACAATGAGTTCACTGAACTAAAATGGCCCCACAGTCACCAGATCTCAACCCAATAGAGCATCTTTGGGATGTGGTGGAACGGGAGCTTCGTGCCCTGGATGTGCATCCCACAAATCTCCATCAACTGCAAGATGCTCTCCTATCAATATGGGCCAACATTTCTAAAGAATGCTTTCAGCACCTTGTTGAATCAATGCCACGCAGAATTCAGGCAGTTCTGAAGGCGAAAGGGGCTCAAACACAGTATTAGTATGTGTTCCCAATAATCCTTTAGGTGAGTGTATGTAAGAGTATTGTTCCCAACCCACATGACTAATGGTTACATAAAGATAGTCAAAAGTGATTTCAGAGACAGAGAAAATGATTACAGCTGAAAGAATCTGAATCTGGAATAACATGCACCGGATGAGCTGCACACAACATGGCCACGGGCATTTATTTAGGCAGTAGATGGGATGAATTTCATCTAGACTTTATGTCTAGCAACTGACAGAAGATGAGGATCAAAGAAGAGAGAGAGAACGAGAAGATCCGGGAGGGAAGAGCAGAGAGAGAGCGAGAGCTGGTCATCTCTCATTCTGGCCGTGCAGAGACAGATGAACAGATGCATGTTCATGTGGACAAATGGTGGTGAAGTCTGTCCTCTCGCCGCCTGATGTCCGTCCTCTGGGTGTTTGGGATTTGAAATCTTCTCGTCTCAGTGCAATCACATGCTTAAAGAACTGGAACCAGATCCTGTGCGGCCCCGTCCGTCTTGGCCGATGGCCGGAAAGCATTTCTCCGGTGGAGGATAATGAAAGCGTTCTGTGATCAGCACACGGCCAGCTGCCCAGCGTACGAGTCTTTGATTCTGAAGTTCAGAAATATTGTGTCCTCATGTCTGAGTTTATATCTAGCATGATTTCCCAAGCAATTTGTTTTCTTCACTGGCTTTTCAGCCAACGATACTCACTCAACGTTTTGTACATTCCTTGGTGTGGCTTTGTGAAATTTGCTCTACTCTTTATTTTTGGTTTATTACAACACAATCGCGGGCAGGACTGGGCATATGATCCTTAAAGCAAAATTCACATTTACATGGTGTTTGAACATAAATGTGTGTACACAACCACTCTATAATGGTAAAAATCCACCCACTGCTCTTTTTTTAAACCCATAAATCATAAGCAGTGTCTCAGAATAAGCCGTTTAAAATTTTATTCAATGTAACATCACAAATGCTTAGGCCCCGCCCACAGCTGCTGACAGACTCCACCCTATTAGCATAGACTCCGCCCACGACTGGTGACAGACTCTGCCTTATTAGCATAGACCCCGCCCACGACTGGTGACAGACTTCACCCTATTAGCATAGACCCCGCCCACGACTGGTGACAGACTCCACCCTATTAGCATAGACCCCACCCACGACTGGTGACAGACTCCACCCTATTAGCATAGACCCCGCCCACGACTGGTGACAGACTCCCCCTATTAGCATAGACCCCGCCCACGACTGGTGACAGACTCCACCCTATTAGCATAGACCCTGCCCACGACTGGTGACAGACTTCACCCTATTAGCATAGACCCCGTCCACGACTGGTGACAGACTCCACCCTATTAGCATAGACCCCACCCACGACTGGTGACAGACTCCACCCTATTAGCATAGACCCCGCCCACGACTGGTGACAGACTCCACCCTATTAGCATAGACCCTGCCTATGACTTCTGATGGACTCCGCCCTATAAGAATAGACCCTGCCCACGACTGGTGACAGACTCCACCCTATTACCATAGACCCTGCCCATGACTGCTGATGGACTCCGCCCTATAAGCATAGGCCCTGCCCACAACTACTGACCGACTCCACCCTATTAGCATAGACCCCGCAAAAGACTGCTGACGGACTCCGCCCTATTAGCATAGACCCCGCAAAAGACTGCTAACGGACTCCACCCTATTAGCATAGACCCCGCAAAAGACTGCTGACGGACTCCGCCCTATTAGCATAGACCCTGCCCATGACTGCTGATGGACTCCGCCCTATAAGAATAGACCCTGCCCACGACTGGTGACAGACTCCACCCTATTAGCATAGACCCTGCCCATGACTGCTTATGGACTCCGCCCTATAAGCATAGGCCCTGCCCACAACTACTGACCGACTCCACCCTATTGGCATAGACCCCGCAAAAGACTGCTGACGGACTCCGCCCTATTAGCATAGGCCATGCCCACAACTGCTAACGGACTCCAACCTATTAGCATAGACCCTGCCCATGACTGCTTATGGACTCCGCCCTATAAGAATAGACCCTGCCCACGACTGGTGACAGACTCCACCCTATTAGCATAGACCCTGCCCATGACTGCTTATGGACTCCGCCCTATAAGCATAGGCCCTGCCCACAACTACTGACCGACTCCACCCTATTGGCATAGACCCCGCAAAAGACTGCTGATGGACTCCGCCCTATTAGCATAGACCCCGCAAAAGACTGCTAACGGACTCCACCTTATTAGCATAGACCCCGCAAAAGACTGCTGACAGACTCTGCCCTATTAGCATAGGCCCTGCCCACAACTGCTGATGGACTCCACCCTATTAGCATAAACCCCACCCACGACTGCTGACGGACTTTGGCCTATTAGCATAGACTCCGCCCGCGGCTGCTGATGGACTCAGCCCTATTAACATAGACTCCCCCCATGACAGCTGACGGACTCCACCCAATTAACATAGACCCCGCCCATGAATACTGACAGACTCCACTCTATTAGCATAGACTCCACCCTTGACTGCTGATGGTCTCCACCCTATTAACATAGACTCCGCCCATGACTGCTGACGAACTCCACCATATTAGCATTAGTATCAGCATTCAGTTAAGAAATGTGTTCTTATTAAAGCTACTAAAGTTGTTCAGTCGAGCGCAGTGAGTGATGTCATGCAGCGATCATGCGATTTTAAAAATCAATATCGACTCATTGATTCATTTCAGTCATAAGGTTTCATTTCAGTGAGGATGCTGCCTATGTAGGAAATGGTTTCTCTGGTTTCTCTTTGTACACTTTCCAGTTCTTCACACGTGTTTCCTCTCTCCGTTCTTCCAGGCTCGTACATGATGGTGGACACCTCACAGCACGATTACGGAGAAAAGGCTCGCCTGCAGCTGCCCGTGATGAAGGAAAACGACACTCACTGCATCGACTTCAACTACCTGCTGTACTGCCCGGACGGCTCCAGCCCCGGGACGCTCAACATCCTGGTGAAGGTCAATAAAGGGCCGCTGGCCAACCCCATCTGGAACGTCACTTCCTGCACAGGCCGAGGCTGGATGAAGGCGGAGCTCGCCGTCAGCACCTTTTGGCCCAATGAGTATCAGGTGAGCGAATCGTCCAGCCAATCAAAAGACGTGGTTTGTTTTCTATAGGCGAGATAGATCAGAGACACAAAGATGCTAAACGCCCTAATATACTGATGGCGAAGTTCTTTGTTGTTCTTCGCTTATGGGTAAAAAGATGTTTGAAATGCATTTGCGAAACATTGTCCACACTGCTGAGAGCAACGATTAGATGAATATGTAAATGTACACCTCCAAGAGGGCGGGGCCTCAAAGCTACACCCACCTATTACATCATCAACACGGACCAATGGGAGTTCAAAGGTGTTTACCAGCTGGAGCAAACTTTTCTGGAAAGTTGCTTTATTCAGTTTCGAACTCCTGAAACGAAGATTTTGTTCAAATAAAAAAATATGGATGTAGTGTCCGTGACGTCACCCGTAGGTTTCTGAAGAGCGTTTCTGAAGCCTAAAGCCACTTGTCGCCATCTTGGCAACGCGTCAATCCCGGATAACTGAAAATGGGCAAAGAGGCGGGACGTGGGTGGAGCTGAGGTGACTGGTTGCTGAAACCACGCCCACCTAGCGCAACCATAGTGGCAATCCACCTGTCACTCAAGTGGCCACGCCCCTTAATTATGCAGAACTTTAAGGCTTAATATAATTTAAACCATGGGCGTCGGAAGCAGCAAAAAAAATGTGGGTGGGTCCTCTCTCAGAAAATTTTTACTGGAGTAGATGCCATTAACATTAAGTGCAAATATTGCCTTGTTTGCTAAACGTCTGGTTGGGACAGACAAAATTATGGAAATCACTGTATCATTAAGATCACCAATAGTGTAGGGCTGAGACATGGCATCATGTTTTGATGCAAATCGAACCGCGGTTCGAATCCGCCTTTTGCCGAACTCACTCTACTCCCTTTTCCCATCACATATCAGATCGGAAAGGCATTTTTTTTCAATAAAAATTTAGAAAATATTAAAAAGTGGAAATAAAGCGTCTAACATGTTTAATAATAAGTGTTTATCGGTTAGGGGAAGGTGAACAGACATGTGCTGGATTAGAGATGATAAAAGTGAGTGGGTCCAATATCATTGATCGTAAAAAGTGGGTGGGTCTTGTCCCACACCCATGATTTAAACGGATGAGTTATAAAACAATTCACCCTATTCACAGTCCTCATAAAGGGCAAAATTAGCCGTGTTGACCAAAACCACTTTTTGATCCAGGCTTTAAACAAGTGTTCTTCTGCTGTAAAGTTTGACATTTTAACATGGGGGAGATACAGATTTGACTCCCTTCTGGAGCCAGTCGATGATCTGCAGTTTAAGTCACTTCCGTGTTGGATTCAAGAGAGACCGCGGGAGGTTTCCGCTTGGTTCGAAATGACGTCCCACCAGTTCATCTTTGACTAGAAACTGAAGGAATCTTCTCAAGACTTTTACCTCAAACTCTGAGCTAGAAATTCAAAATATTTTTCTCCTGAAGTCCAAGAGGTGACGCATTCCTGGCGTCAAGCCCTTTAAACACAAGTATGAGGAACAGCAGCACAATGGATGCTCTGCTCGTAGGCAGAGCTGGTTTAGTTTAAGTGTGACCGTCTGACTCTGAGCTATGAGAATGTAGCGGCTCTGTAGTTCAGTCATGAAACGTTTATTTAATGTTAAAATTCACAAAAAGAGTTACTGGTGAAACGTCTCTCTGCGTCAGCGGAGCTTCTTCACGGGACTTTTGCTTTTCAATACAAGAGCTTTTTCCTGTCCCGTCTACTGAATATGATCAGTCTCTTCTCTTCTGTGTGTATGTGTCAGTGTTTTCCGTGCGTGTGTGTGATCTGACGGGTTGTTCTGCTTCAGTGTGTGTGTGTGTGTGTGAGACGGTGAATACTGAAAGCCTCCGTCTGTGTTCAGACTAATTGGGAGTCCTGACTGATCTCGCTCTCTCTCTCTGTGTGTGTGTGTGAGAGAGACAGAATTTTAAACACTGACGATACAGTTTCTTGATGTGTCTTTATAGTGTCCGTCTGTTTGCTTCAGCCCTGTATGTAAACACACCTGGAGGGCCTCTACTGGCCGTCTGCTGGCATTGCACGTCCCGCTCTGAGGAGCCGCTGTTGTGATTAATATTGCATGATATTTCCGAGACGAGCTAATGGATCAGGAGGGCTTGTTTCTTCATGTCTGGGTTTAATTTCTCACAATATAGAGTATATTCCACCTGCTGCCCCCATAAAGCCCCGGAGACGTGTCCCTTCTAATGAGTCCAGGCATGTTACGTCCCTTTATTACGCTCTCTCGCTCGCAGTCCATCTCTAAACCCTGGTGTGGGCTTGTTATTTCTTGTCCCCTTTAATTAGACACTGATGAGTCAGATCTGTTGCTGGAGTCCAGTTTATTTTAGCTTAAGACCCCGTTCGCTTTGGTTTTGTTTTCTCTGTGCGTGACTCCCGAGGGAGTCTTCATCCCCCCCGAGGCGCTACACTTCCCCGATCCGATCGTTAGTCTCCACCTCAAACGGACTGGCTTAATGAGCTGGACACCTGCCCTCACTTACTCTTAATTATTCAATGTCAGATTGTCTGAAATCACGCCAAAGCGCAGAACTGAAGCGTTTGAGGAAGTCGGTCGCGTCCGCCGTCATTAATGTTGTCAAAGGGACTGAGTTAACGTGTTGCACGTCGTCTTTGGTCATCCTTCAGTTCTCATGAATGATTGAATATCCAGCCGCAGTCGTTAAACTTGAGAGAAGGAGTTGTTTTTCTTGTGTTTTTATGTCTTCCAAGCCAAATAACATTCATGTTCCTTTGTGGTTTCTCTGGCGGATGATGTGTTTGTTCTTCAATAATGTTCTTTGAGGATGCAAACATGCAAGCATGTGTGTGTGTGTGTGTGTGTGTGTGTGTGTGTGTGTTTTAACCTTCACAGCTAAATTGCTTGTCTAATTAACTAATAAATTATTCACTCACTTTACCAAAAATATAGAATCTGAACTTTAGGGTATGGCTACATAACAGTAATGCATTTTTCACATAGAGACGACAACGTTCTCAAAACGTTCCCGTTCACGCGGATCCACTGTTTCTGTCAGGACCACTATCATCACAGATGATTGATTGACTATTAGCATATAGTTTGGATTGGCGGCCTAGCATTGATAAGAGCAGGAAGAGCAGCAATAAGGGTAAACAGAACCAACATAATGTATTGCAGATATCATTAATGTCAATATTGAATGTATTAAATTTAGTCTGATTCAAGAGGAATCAAAATACCAAATCCTGACGAGAGGAGCTGGGGATGGAGGAGGGTAAATGAGCTCTGGAGAACGTGATAGCTGCTGATACTGAAGGAGCTTATATGTATGCTGTGATAGACATCGTTTTCCTATAGGTAGACGTGATCAGCTGACAGTCAGCTGATGCGAGCTTGACTAGCGTGACCTGGCAGAACCAGTAGACTGCCAGTTTGTAAAGAAACACTACGCGCCTGTAGACTAAATACGCATGTGCATAAATTTGTGTTTTTGTGGTTTACACAGAGACGATAACGGTATCGTTTTCAAAAACGTCCACTTTGAAACCCGTTTTTTAAAAGCTTGCATTTCCAGACCCCCAAAATGCTGTTGTCGTTTAAAAGAACGGCCAAAAACTAAAAACGGAAAACTTTTTGTGTAAACGGCCCCTTACATGCTCATTGATGAGCTGGATGATCTTAAATGAAGAAAATGTAAGAAAGTTAAGACAATTTTTTTACAGACTAGACATGCAATTCTTGAAATATTTTCTCAAGAACAAGAAATAAGAATAAAACAGGAGGCTTTTGGCTTTGGCCAAACAAGCCGTGTTTCCATTAGCGCAAATTGAAATTGCAAATATGCCCAATGTAAACGCGCCAATTCCGCAAAAAATCCCATGTATCGCCAAAAAAGTTTTTACGCTCGCATGAGGTGGTTTTTCAGGCAATTCAAAAAAGGAAATTTTCGCAAAACTGCAACAGAAACAGTTTTTTATTGCATTTACAGGTCATCTGGTGAATGTAAAAGTCGATTATTCTTTAAAAATTACACGGTATGTTTGGACAGAAGACGAGACAGAGTTCTTTATTAAACTTAGACAACTGGATTCTAGACCACAAAGAAATGCCACATTATCATGAAGACCTTGAAGCAGATATGAGGGAGAAATGGCCAGAAACACCTCATACTCAAGTATAAGGGGCTTTCCTTCCCATTAATGCATTAACCAGTTAACATCGGTTAATGGAAACGCCGTCATTTCACAATAGTTTTTTATCGACATTTAGAAAATATTGCAAAAGTCTGCAACGGAAACGTGGCTAATGACTTACTAGACTTGTGTCGTGTTTTGTAAAGCGGGGTGGGCGATATACCGATAAATATTTGCCAACCGGTAGAGATTTTAGACTATCGCCTCGATCGCGGTTTACGACACATGGCGTTTTCGTTCTGTGTCATCTTAAAAGCTTATTGTTTGAATGCGTACTGTTTAGAAATACACACAAATACACACACTTATATGTTGTTTATGTCATAAGTGAATGTAAATGGTTGAGAAAGAAAGTGCATGTGTGTCAGTGTATTAGATCAGTGCGTTCGCTCTTAAAGTGACAGCAGCCTAATAAACCTGCTTTGTTTCTATTGTAGTTTTTTGTCCTATTGCTTATAACTATTTTCTTTGTTCCTATATTTCATCACTGACTGTGCGCTTGAGTTTTATTAATTATGTTAGTTGGCCTAGTATTGTATTTTTTATGTGATTTTGAAATTTATGTGATTTATGACATTTCAATTCATGAATCATAACTTTATTTAAAGCAAAAATAACACTTGTGATATATATTGTTATCGTGAAATAAAATTATTCTTATTGTGATATAGGATTTTGGTCATATGTGTTTTAATAGGGTGAATTCAGGTTGATCGGGACACTTATTGCCATTGAGATGACTGGGAAAAGAGTCCCAATAAGTTATTTTTAAAGAGCCTGTTCCCAGATGAAGTCTGTTCTTATTTCTTGTGCTCGCTCTAGCGTGTGTGTGTGTGTGTGTGTCCTGTTTACGGCCACTCTCATACCAGCCGAATGCTGCTGAAATTGTCATTTTAAAATGAAAAACAAAGTCTCGCTTTGGCATGTTTTTGTTGTTACTGTAAGTCATGTCAGGTATATTCATGATGATCATTGTTTACATTATGATGCCACTTCAGGGAACTCGTGCACATTATATAGTTATGGTAATATTTAATTTATGTAGCTTGTGTTACTCTGTGATGTTCAATATTTGAAACAACCCAATATATTCATGAAACATCTCCCCTTTGAAGATGGAAGGCAAGCTGGAGGTTAACATCAACTAGGAGAATAAAACATGCGTGTTTGTTTAACTCACACACTATAGTGAGTATTTGTATGTGTAATTAGGGATGTGCTAAATTAAATATTTGACTAGTTCCTCGAGCGACTGATCATGTAAAGGAAGCCCTGTGTAATTCAGCTGTTAAATTCATGATTTTCATGGTTAAAATACGTTTTAGTTAAAATGATTGAAGGCATGCTGAAACTACTGCCTGTAATTCTACTATCAGTGTTGAGGATAATTATTGGTGAAGGTTATTTTGACCACCACTGCATTGTGTACATCTAGCCATTGGTTAAAGAAGGTCTTGCACGTTTCCCAGGGTTCACAGCTCCGTGTGAATGGCGATTTCCCACCTTCTCCCAAAACAAGATCCCTCAGGGCAGGAGATCCCGGAGGGGTTCGGAAGAAGGTGTGAGGGGAGTGATTTTGTGTGTGTGTGTGTTAGATAAAGGCTAGGGGTGTTTTGTGATAGAGAGCTCACATTTAGTCAAGGTCAGAACACACACACACACACACACACACACACACACACACACACAAACACACACACACAAACACACACACACAATGTTTTATCTTGTGTCCAGCATAGCAGTAATTTATAAGTCGTCACAAGCTCAGATTAGTGTACAGACAGTGTGTGTGTGTGTGTGTGTGTGTGTGTGTGTGTGTGTGTGTGTGTGTGTGTGTGTGTGTGTGTGTGTGTGTGTGTGTGTGTGTGTGTGTGTGTGTGTGTGTGTGTGTGTGTGTGTGTGTGTGTGTGATGTATGATGTGAGTGTTTGAGGAAGTGTATAATATGTGTGTGTATGTCTGAAGAATACAGAAGAATATCTTATCTTTCTCACTCAGCTTCACTAACCAACACAAACACACACACACACACACACACACACACACATAAACACACACACACGTTTACCTGAATATGTAGAGTGTTTTCAAATTAAACCCGTTATTATTAATACACCATAATGTGTTTGGCCTTTTTAATTTTCATGTGGAACATATCTTCAGGTTTTTCAGGCAGTTTTATATATCTAGGTGAGAAACACAAGCACATGTGTGTGTATTCATGTCATTGTGGGGATTTCCATAACCTTAAGCCCAAGATTTGGTATCGTTTTCAGCTGTTTTTCCCACATTTAAACCAGGATAAGTCGGCAAAACTCAAATCGAGCCAATCAGTCAAATTTAAAGTTTAAGTAAGCAGAAATTGCAGATGTTTATTTGGTAATCATACATTTTAATTGCTCTGAACGTTAAATATTTGAGTAGGCTAATTCATGCATTTAACTTAAAAATATCATGCAATCTTACATTTTTAGTAGTGGAAACATAGCTTTAATTAGCTAATTCAATACATTCCTTGCTAATTGTTAATACAATGCTTTGATAGCATTAACATAGCACTCGCGGCAATATAATATATATATAACATATATCTGTTCTCACACTAAGCTCATGCTCCACTCGTCACCAAACCCAACATAACACAAACTCTTCTAAACTAGCATAACAAAACACTAAACACTACTAAATCTCTCGCAAAACATTTATCTTGCACAAAAAAAAAAAAATATATATATATATATATAAGACTTAATTTTGCCATTTACTGTCCCTTTTGAGTGTCATGGCAAAGCATGCTGGGAAATAGAAATCCCAGTCCAGTTTCAGTTAACTTTACAGTTTTTCTCGATTGTTTACACACATTTTCTGAAAGCATGCCTCATACTCTCAGAACTCTACACACAAATCAAAAAACACACACACAATGGGCAAAACCACTCAATTCTCCTGCAAAATGAAACTTTACATTCAAAACAATGTTATTTCTTCTCAAAATGGTAATTTATTTTCAAATGACACACACAAACCATCATATGAATAGACATGTATAAGAACCAGTTGAACACTGATGTGCTTAATGTAAAACCTTTTCTCCATTCATCAGAATGACTTCAGTGTTACTACAGACAGTACATACATAAGTGTGTTGTAGAATATTTGAGAATATTGTTTTTGTACTTAGAACACATAAATACACGGTAACAAATATATTAAATTTTTCCCACAAAAACAGTGTACACATGTACATCCCAACCAACACAAAGTTGCACATACAGTGGTCTACATACAAAACAACAGAAGAATTTACTGTATACAGTTACAGTAAAAAAATAATAATGCTGCTCCAAAACAGAAGAGCTCACCTGTTGCCCTTTTATGCTAAAGCTCTGTTTGCTGATTGTAAAACTGCGTGACAGGTGTTTGCCCATGTGATGAGTCAGTTTGCATATTTGAATGGCAGTGTGTTCTTTGTGAAAACGAGATTTTCTGCATGAAAATTGTGCCAAATGCAGAGAATTGTGTGTAGTGTTTTGCAAAAAGTGTTTTAGAACTGATATGTGAGTGTAAAGCAGGAATTGTGCTTGTAGTTTAGCAGAATTGGTTCGGGAGGTTGGTGCATGAGTTACATGTTGTGGTCATTGTGTCAGTATTTGTGTGTACACAATTGAGAAAAACTGTAAGTTAGACTAAATTCATTAGTTCCTAAAACTCAAAACAATGAAACGATTCAGATTACTCAAAATGTGTCAGTTTTGAGAACTCAAAAGAAAAAGAAAGTTCTAAATACTCATAAAAGTGCATTTGATTGAACAAATTTGTTTAATTTGAGTTGGCTCTACTCAAACCGATGAATTATTTTGAGCGTTGAGGTTTACAGTGCATGGGCATGTTTAACTAACATTGTGAGATATCTCATCCTCATCTGATTGGCTACAGAATATGTCTAGTTTATACGACGCTAAAGAAAGACTTCATCATTTAACCCGTACGCTGTTGTTGTGTAAGGAACACATTATCTGTCATTCACTGAGGATCTTCCCTTTAATTCCTCTCTGTTGTTGAGTCTGAAGTAGACTGGAAGAATGGTGTGCTTTCCTGTCGTTTGCCCAGATAATGGCATGTTCTTAAAGTCATTAGGCTGATTACACACACACACTCACTCACTCACTCTATTGTCCTGATTTAATGTGGCTCTTCTCTGGGATGAGGTCCGTCTCCCTCTCATTCTTTACCTCTTAGGCCACTCTCAGTGTTATAGATCAGTGTTTCTCAGCTGGTGGGATTCAGGGCTAGCGTTGCACACAGCTGGGAAAAAAGACGTTTATTCAAGTGTGCCATTAGCACACATTGTTTGAACTAAAAATAAGAGTGTACTTTAGGTGCACTTATCAGAGATATACTTAACAAAATTATACTTAAGTGTACTTGGCTTATGCTGACAAGTAAGTCTATATTTGGCCTATACTTGTACTTAATCTTTTGTTCAAGAAACACTTAAGAAATGTATTGATTGTATTCTTGGCTTGTAGTTCAGTTTACTCTTTTGATAGAGTAGCATATTAAGGACTTTCTCCACACATTTTGGTTGTTCTCAAACCTATTACTTGATACATTTACATGTTTAAAGTCAGCTTTGTGGTGGAACAGCCTTATTAATACATTAATACCTGATCTTCTTTCTACACAGTTTGATTAACCCTCAAAGAAACATGGCTGATTTTATTTGCAATTCTTCCGAGATGTGAGTGTATTGTAACGTACTTGATTCATACTGGCTTATAAGCCATTTTCCAGAATATAAAATGTGACATCTTATCACAAATCACTAAGCAAAAGGATCAAGTCTGTTTATGTAATGCATAAATCATTGCCATAAATCCACTGGTAGTGTGCATTAGAGTTCATTTGGTTAAAAGCTATTAAACCTCATAACTCCATTGGCTCCTCAAACTGTCAGTCAAAATTATAACTCCGCCCACCTCTAGCATTGATGAAGCATCTCTGCTTGTTTGCAATGCAATGGTAAACAAAGAACTGATGTTTGAATAAGTACAGCGTTTTCTTTACTTAGGAAACTCTCTATATAAAGGCTAATTTTTTATGTATTTGAGGAGTGTCTCAGTCTAGCGTTTGTCATCGAGTCATAGTCAATACTGTCTTAAATAGCCTATGATTGATGAAAACGTACTGCCTCAGATTCGGCCGTTCTAATGACGGACAATGACCGACATTCACTGGTCACATCCTCGTAACTCCATTTGAGCTTGATTTTGGCAAAATATTAATAATATAATGGCACATGCAAACCGACAGAGGCGATGTATATCAACATGTGAAATAAACAATGTTAATAGAAGTGTTAAAGAGATAGTTGACCCAAACATTGTAATTCCCAAAAAAATGTTTCTTTCTTCTGTTGAACACAAAAGAAGATATTTTAAAGTGTGTTGTTAATCAGACAATTGATGGTAGATATTGACTTCCTTAGTAGGACAAAAATACTATATAATTCAATGGATTCTGCCGGAGTGTGGGCGGGGCATGGATACCACACAGACTCAGGCCATATTGGGACATTGGCACCTTAACTTTTCTACAATGGAAGAGATTGAAGGTGCATCGTCCATGTTCTGAATGCAGTGACACCATCCTTCCACAAAATGCGAAATACCTCTAGTTTTGTTTTCTTACAGCTGTACTCCTACATCCATTTCTAAATCTATAACTATACAATAAAAACACATTCATTAGAAAAGAAACAATTTTTGGGTGAACTATGCCTTTAATGATAACACACAATGTAAGCAACTTCTCAAGTAACTAAAACGTTTTAAAAGCCACTGAGAGTCTTCTACAGAAGTTGTAACTCTTTGGTCTTCAGACGGATCGCTATCGTTTCCTCCGGCATTGATCAGAGAGATTGAAGGTCTGTCGCTGCTCTGAAGAGACTCTGCTTCAGGGTGATCTCCATACGCTCAGAGAGCGAGAGATGACAGATTACAATCAAAACTGAGGCATTACTCCTAGAGAGAGATGAACTATCCTCCAGTCCCGGGCTGATAGATCTGCTGCTCGCGGAGCGGGAATATATTGCCCCTAATGGGCCGGAGTCTTGGCACGCGGATGGGCTTGAATGGGGGACGTCTATTCTGCAGGAAAAACATTTCGATACGCGTCTCTCCAAATGATGAAGGACATCTCGCTCTTCGCTCGCTGACAGACCCGCGGAATAAAAAAATATAAAAAAACGCATCCCACGCATCACATTGGCATCAATAAGGCTTTTCCCTTGCTCTCATTGTTTACTCAGAGAGCTGTGGTAATGATCACCACAGCCAATGCAAATGTGTGTGTGTGTGTGTGTGTGTGCTCTTGACAGGTGAAGAGATGAGAGCACAGAGCTCAATATCTGGTGAAATGATGCCAACTGGAAGAGGAAAGTGTGAATGTGTGTTTGTTTTTTATATGTGTGAATCTGAATTGCAGTTTTTCTCAGCAGTGTGCTGTAATTAGTGCTTTTTAAAGTCACCATGAAATCAAAATTATTGTTGTTTTATTACGGAAGATTGCAGTGTTTATTCAAAATGATTTTTTCATGCACATCATTATATATAATTAAATTCATGTTCCTTGTAATCTTGAATAGGAATAACATCCGCCCCCTCTTGCAGCGACTTCTCTGATGACGAGGGCGGGCCAACCTGTCACTCACATGAGATCCACCAATAGCAAACCACAACCATCCAATCAATTCCCCACAGACACAATCAAGCCCCGCCCTACATTTGTTCTTGATTGAGAAGTGTTTCATTCGCATATACGACACAATAGAGAAGAAAAGCTTGACTTGCATTTCATGCTGATTTTAGTCAATCATCACTTGTACTAGTGTGCTGAAACCTCTTAACAGTCTTAAATGTGTGTGTGTGTGTGTGTGTGTGTGTGTGTGTGTGTGTGTGTGTGTGTGTGTGTGTGTGTGTGTGTGTGTGTGTGTGTGTGTGTGTGTGTGTGTGTGTGTGTGTGTGCTGCTGCTTT
Organism: Gobio gobio; assembly: GCF_949357685.1. NCBI lineage: Eukaryota > Metazoa > Chordata > Actinopteri > Cypriniformes > Gobionidae > Gobio > Gobio gobio. The sequence continues at coordinate 51,822,257 of NC_137105.1, read as the reverse complement.
ACTGAGTGATCAGGTTTTCATCTGCTGCTACAGAATTCGTGAAAAACAGATTTAGGAGCCATATAGCCATATATAAACCTTAGCAACTACCCAGAGACACCATGGCAACCACCCTGAACATCTTAGAAACCACATAACAGAGCTCTAAAACTCTTGTTTGGACTGAAAACATTCACACATGCAGATACACAGTCATCATCATGATGGTGGCGTGATGCTCTCTGTCAACCTACGATGGAGACTCGTCTTTCTTTCCTGAGGGAAAACAAGAAAATAAGAGCTGCCTCTCTCTCTCGCTCTCTCTCTCTCTCTCTCTCTCTCGTCATAATGTTCCTCATCTTCTGTCTGAGAGTGTTGTATGTATGTGTGTTTGTGTGTGTGTGTGTGTGTGTGTGTGTTGTGAGTCATCAGCCTTAAGCGATATTGATTGTGGTACATGCAGGGCTTTAGATGTAATCAATGTTTCATAATTTAATGCTCTGAAGAGTCATTTATGTGTTCAATAGAAACATGATGGATGATTGTGGGTGTAATGGATGTTTAGACATGAGGCCGTCTAAACACAAACCTTCGGTGAGCATCAGAATCACCATTCAGAGTTTTATCGCTACTCAAAATGTAAACACTGTCAAATATGCAGTATTTATGTAGTATACAGCGTATGTATATGCAGCACGTGCTCTGCTTAGACTTCTTAGTGCATGTGTGTGTGTGTGTTTTCAGATTTGGAGTGATGTCTGCAGGTAGTGGTGTGTGTGTGTGTGTGTGTGTATTCTTACGATGAGGTTCTGATTGACAGAAAAGCTGCAGGCTTCCTCATCCAGACCGATCTGCCGTCAACAGTGCAAACCCACACATGCACGCACACAAAAACCACACAAACGAGCGAGCGAGTGAGTGAGTGAGTGAGTGTGCGAGAGAGTGAGCGAGAGAGTGAGCAAGTGTGTGAGAGTGTGTGAGAGTGTGTGAGAGTGTGAGAGTGAGTGAGTGAGTGAGTGAGTGAGTGAGTGAGTGAGTGAGTGAGTGAGTGAGAGTGTGTGAGAGTGTGTGAGAGTGTGAGAGTGAGTGAGTGAGTGAGTGAGTGAGAGAATGAGTGAGAGAGTGAGCAAGTGAGTGAGTGTGCGGGAGAGTGTGAGAGTGTGTGAGAGTGTGTGTGAGAGTGTGAGAGTGTGTGAGAGTGTGAGAGTGTGAGAGTGAGTGAGTGAGCAAGTGTGCGGGTGTGCGAGAGAGTGTGAGTGAGCGAGTGTGTGAGTGTGCGAGCGAGTGTATGAGTGCGAGCGAGTGTGAGAGTGAGTGAGTGAGTGAGTGAGTGAGTGTGTGAGCCCGTGTGCGGGTGTGCGAGAGAGTGTGAGTGAGCGAGTGTGTGAGTTAGCGGGTGTGAGAGTGAGTGAGTGAGTGTGTGAGTGAGTCTGCGGGTGTGCGAGAGAGTGTGAGAGTGAGCGAGTGTGTGAGTGCGAGCGAGCGAGTGAGTGTGTGAGTGTGAGTGTGTGAGCGAGTGTGTGAGTGCGAGCGAGCGAGTGAGTGTGAGAGTGAGTGTGAGAGTGAGTGTGTGAGTGAGTGAGTGCGAGCGAGAGTGAGTGTGAGAGTGAGTGTGTGTGTGAGTGAGTGTGTTAGTGAGTGTGTGAGTGAGTGTGTGTGAGTGAGTGAGTGAGTGAGTGTGTGAGTGAGTGTGTGAGTGAGTGAGTGAGTGTGTGAGTGAGTGTGTGTGTGTGTGTGTGTGTGCGTGCGTGAGTTAGTGTGTGAGTGTGTGTGTTTGTGTGTGTGTGTGTGTGTGAGTGAGTGTGTGAGTGAGTGCAAGTGAGCGCGAGTGTGCGAGTGAGTGTGTGTGAGTGTGCGAGTGAGTGTGTGTGAGTGTGCGAGTGAGTGTGTGAGTGAGTGAGTGAGTGTGTGAGTGAGTGTGTGTGTGTGTGTGCGTGCGTGAGTTAGTGTGTGAGTGTGTGCGAGTGAGTGTGTGTGAGTGTGCGAGTGAGTGTGTGTGAGTGTGCGAGTGAGTGTGTGAGTGAGTGAGTGAGTGTGTGAGTGAGTGTGTGTGTGTGTGTGCGTGCGTGTGAGTGTGTGAGTGAGTGCGAGCGAGAGTGAGTGTGAGAGTGAGTGTGTGTGTGAGTGAGTGTGTTAGTGAGTGTGTGAGTGAGTGTGTGTGAGTGAGTGAGTGAGTGAGTGAGTGAGTGAGTGAGTGAGTGAGTGAGTGAGTGAGTGAGTGAGTGTGTGAGTGAGTGTGTGAGTGAGTGTGTGAGTGAGTGTGTGTGTGTGTGTGCGTGCGTGAGTTAGTGTGTGAGTGTGTGTGTTTGTGTGTGTGTGTGTGTGTGAGTGAGTGTGTGAGTGAGTGCAAGTGAGCGCGAGTGTGCGAGTGAGTGTGTGTGAGTGTGCGAGTGAGTGTGAGTGAGTGTGTGAGTGAGTGTGTGAGTGAGTGAGTGAGTGTGTGAGTGAGTGTGTGTGTGTGTGTGCGTGCGTGAGTTAGTGTGTGAGTGTGTGTGTTTGTGTGTGTGTGTGTGTGAGTGAGTGTGTGAGTGCAAGTGAGCGCGAGTGTGCGAGTGAGTGTGTGTGAGTGTGCGAGTGAGTGTGTGTGAGTGTGCGAGTGAGGGTGTGTGTGTGTGTGTGTGAGTGTGTGTGTGTGTGTGTGTGTGTGTGTGTGTGTGTGTGTGTGAGTGAGTTGGCGTACGAGTGTGTGTGTGCGTGCGTGTGTGAGCGAGCGATTGTGTGTGTGTGTGTGCGTGAGGGAGTGAGTGAGCGCGTGTGTGTGTGTACTAGTCTATATCACGACTTGACTTAAGTGCGCTGACCTACTTTTTGTTTATTCATTAAAAAAAAATTAAAAAACGCGGCATTCTGTTATACAGGAAATTCAGTTTTTATGACTGGATTCCGTGAAATCATAGAGCACTAAAAGAGTCTCTTACATTTACAGGAACAATAAATGTGTGCAACGGGACTGAATGTGTGTGATCCTGCAGACACAACACTGATTATAACAGTTACACACCCTGACTAGCCTTAGCCTAATTATTCAGGGCTTCTGAAGTCGACTGGTCATTCAGGACGTCCGCTGACAGCTCTGGAAATGTCTAGTCTTGCGCATCTCTAGTTCAGAGTTGCTTTTGCCCGGCTCTGATGGGATAATTGCTGGAGTGCCGGATGTCACACCAGTCCCAGAATATCTCTTCTCTTTTTTCTCACCTCGGTTCTTTCCCTCTCTTCTCATTTCAGCCATTTTTACTCTTGCCAAAGCCTTTTCCTCAGCTGAGACTGAGTCTTTCTATCATCCTCTCCGATGACTGCTCCCAAACATGGAAATGTCAGGGATTTTCAAGCCTGGAAGAATCAGTAAAAACTTAAAACGTCATGGAAATTTCTGCACTAACAATATGGAGCATAAAAAAATGCTTTAGCTGGATATTGCTGTTAGTGAGTGCTGATGTAAAGTTATAATAATGGCATTAGAATCACCATTGGCTGCGTGTCTGTGTGAGCTAATCGGAGCTGCTAACACGAGCTCTTGAAGCTCCGCCCTCTTCCTGAAAGGGGGCGGGGAAATGCCGCAGCTCATTTGCATTTAAAGGAACACACAAAAACGGTGTGTTTTTGCTCACCCTCAAAAAGGGACAATTTTAACATGCTATAAATGACCTGTGGGATATTTTGAGCTGAAATTTCACACACACTCTGGAGACTTAATTTACATCTTGTAAAAAGGGGCATTATAGGACCCCTTTAACATCATTCAATCAAGCATTATATTGTGATATTATGATAATCAAGCACTATTTAATGATAGAACTTTAGTAATTAGTACCAAAACTTGGTAACTGTCTATGCTTTTTTTTATGCTTCATATTGTTAGTACAGAAATTTCCATGGTGTTTTAAGTTTTTACTGATTCCTTCAGGCTTGAAAAATCCCTGACATTTCCATATTTGCATATTTGCAAATTTTAAGTAAACTTAGGACTGGTGGTGGTGCTTAAGATATTGTTGGTCATTCAGTGTTTCTGTAAAAAAATAGATAATAGTAATTTTTATTAAAAGACAATAATACTAATTCTACTATTAATAACAATATACAACGCACTAGGGATTGATGAGCTGCTGGGTTCATGAATATTAATCACGTTGCCCAGATGAGCGCCAGCCAATGAGATTGCTATTTGCACATTAGCTCCGCCCACCAGCATCTCTTCTGCTTGATCTTAAAAGCTAAATAATTCCAAATGAACTTCGTCATTTTGACAGGAAAATGTTACTCTGGCAAGTAAAATCGAAGAGTTAATTAGCCAATGGCTAATGATAGACATTTAGTTGAGTGAAGATTTAGTCGCATATGCGAGTGATTTAGTCATATCGTAGAGCAGGGGTGTCCAATCCTGACCCTGGAGGGCCACTGTCCTGCAAAGTTTAGCTCCAACCCCAATTAAACACACCTGAACCAGCTAATCAAGGTCTTATTTGGGATACGAGAAACTTCTAGTCAGGTGTGTTGAGGCAAGTTGGAGCTAAACTCTACAGGACAGTGGCCCTCCAGGACCGAGTTTGGACCCCCCAGTCGTAGTGGGTTGACTTTGGAACACAGTGAAATACGAAACGTTCGTCTGAGCTTGCGTATCCGGTCTGTGTATGAATGGAAGTCACTGAAATGAAAACTGTAGTGCGATCTCCCCTAAACAATGTGTCCATCCACCTATTTTAAGCACATTTTGGGATATTGCGTAAAAATGCTGAATTGAAACGGTAAGATTTGCATAAATGCACATTAAAAACAGATGCACTTAATTGAGGCGGATAATTGTTTTATCCGATAAGAAGACATGCACATAAACTACGATGGAAACCCCTCAATGCGCATCAAAGAAGTCATGTGACTATGCATTAATAACAGGACTAACCAGCGGACCAATGGCATCGCAGCATCGCATATGTCGGTTTGGTGGATCTGAAACACCGGAGCCTTCAGTGGTTTAATTCCCTCCAGATGATTGCGTTCCCAAACACCAGCATCCCAACCCATTTTTATCACTGATATTTCGCACCAGTTTTCCTGATTTTGTTCTCTTGAACACCTGGGATGGAAACAGTGCTTTATATGCAAGTGTTGGGTGGCCTTAACTACTATGTACTAACATTTTAATTAATTGTGTACATACATTGTACATTTTTAAAAATACGTGCATGTAATTACATTTTTATTACATTCTGTAATTAATTTCTGTAGTTACATTTATAATTACACTGTTCACACTTCCCTTACACCTAACTCTACCCTTAAACTGACCCACACCACCACACCTGTCCCTAACCCTACCCTTAAACTGACCCACACCACCACACCTGTCCCTAACCCTACCCTTAAACTGACCCACACCACCACACCTGTCCCTAACCCTACCCTTAAACTGACCCACACCACCACACCTGTCCCTAACCCTACCCTTAAACTGACCCGTACCTCCACACCTGTCCCTAACCCTACCCTTAAACTGACCCACACCAACACACCTGTCCCTAACTTTACCCTTAAACTGACCCACACCACCACACCTGTCCCTAACCCTACCCTTAAACTGACCCACACCAACACACCTGTCCCTAACCCTACCCTTAAACTGACCCACACCACCACACCTGTCCCTAACCCTACCCTTAAACTGACCCACACCAACACACCTGTCCCTAACCCTACCCTTAAACTGACCCACACCACCACACCTGACCCTAACCCTACCCTTAAACTGACCCACACCACCACACCTGTCCCTGACCCTACCCTTAAACTGACCCCCACCACCACACCTGTCCCTAACCCTACCCTTAAACTGACCCACACCACCACACCTGTCCCTAACCCTACCCTTAAACTGACCCACACCACCACACCTGTCCCTAACCCTACCCTTAAACTGACCCACACCACCACACCTGTCCCTAACCCTACCCTTAAACTGACCCACACCACCACACCTGTCCCTAACCCTACCCTTAAACTGACACACACCACCACACCTGTCCCTAACCCTACCCTTAAACTGACCCACACCACCACACCTGTCCCTAACCCTACCCTTAAACTGACACACACCACCACACCTGTCCCTAACTCTACCCTTAAACTGACCCACACCACCACACCTGTCCCTAACCCTACCCTTAAACTGACCCACACCACCACACCTGTCCCTAACTCTACCCTTAAACTGACCCACACCACCACACCTGTCCCTAACCCAACCCTTAAACTGACCCACACCACCACACCTGTCCCTAACTCTACCCTTAAACTGACCCACACCACCACACCTGTCCCTAACTCTACCCTTAAACTGACCCACACCACCACACCTGTCCCTAACCCTACCCTTAAACTGACCCACACCTCCACACCTGTCCCTAACTCTACCCTTAAACTGACCCACACCTCCACACCTGTCCCTAACCCTACCCTTAAACTGACCCACACCACCCCACCTGTCCCTAACTCTACCCTTAAACTGACACACACCACCACACCTGTCCCTAACCCTACCCTTAAACTGACACACACCACCACACCTGTCCCTAACCCTACCCTTAAACTGACCCACACCACCACACCTGTCCCTAACCCTACCCTTAAACTGACCCACACCACCACACCTGTCCCTAACCCTACCCTTAAACTGACCCACACCACCACACCTGTCCCTAACTCTACCCTTAAACTGACCCACACCACCACACCTGTCCCTAACCCAACCCTTAAACTGACCCACACCACCACACCTGTCCCTAACTCTACCCTTAAACTGACCCACACCACCACACCTGTCCCTAACCCTACCCTTAAACTGACCCACACCACCACACCTGTCTCTAACCCTACCCTTAAACTGACCCACACCACCACACCTGTCCCTAACCCTACCCTTAAACTGACACACACCACCACACCTGTCCCTAACTCTACCCTTAAACTGACCCACACCACCACACCTGTCCCTAACCCTACCCTTAAACTGACCCACACCACCACACCTGTCCCTAACTCTACCCTTAAACTGACCCACACCACCACACCTGTCCCTAACCCAACCCTTAAACTGACCCACACCACCACACCTGTCCCTAACTCTACCCTTAAACTGACCCACACCACCACACCTGTCCCTAACTCTACCCTTAAACTGACCCACACCACCACACCTGTCCCTAACCCTACCCTTAAACTGACCCACACCTCCACACCTGTCCCTAACCCTACCCTTAAACTGACCCACACCTCCACACCTGTCCCTAACTCTACCCTTAAACTGACCCACACCACCACACCTGTCCCTAACCCTACCCTTAAACTGACCCACACCACCACACCTGTCCCTAACTCTACCCTTAAACTGACCCACACCACCACACCTGTCCCTAACCCAACCCTTAAACTGACCCACACCACCACACCTGTCCCTAACCCAACCCTTAAACTGACCCACACCTCCACACCTGTCCCTAACTCTACCCTTAAACTGACCCACACCACCACACCTGTCCCTAACTCTACCCTTAAACTGACCCACACCACCACACCTGTCCCTAACCCAACCCTTAAACTGACCCACACCACCACACCTGTCCCTAACCCAACCCGTCCCTAACCCTACCCTTAAACTGACCCACACCACCACACCTGTCCCTAACTCTACCCTTAAACTGACCGACACCACCACACCTGTCCCTAACCCTACCCTTAAACTGACCCACACCACCACACCTGTCCCTAACTCTACCCTTAAACTGACCCACACCACCACACCTGTCCCTAACCCAACCCTTAAACTGACCCACACCACCACACCTGTCCATAACTCTACCCTTAAACTGACCCACACCACCACACCTGTCCCTAACCCTACCCTTAAACTGACCCACACCACCACACCTGTCCCTAACCCTACCCTTAAACTGACCCACACCACCACACCTGTCCCTAACCCTACCCTTAAACTGACCCACACCTCCACACCTGTCCCTAACTCTACCCTTAAACTGACCCACACCACCACACCTGTCCCTAACCCTACCCTTAAACTGACCCACACCACCACACCTGTCCCTAACTCTACCCTTAAACTGACCCACACCACCACACCTGTCCCTAACCCTACCCTTAAACTGACCCACACCTCCACACCTGTCCCTAACTCTACCCTTAAACTGACCCACACCACCACACCTGTCCCTAACTCTACCCTTAAACTGACCCACACCACCACACCTGTCCCTAACTCTACCCTTAAACTGACCCACACCACCACACCTGTCCCTAACCCTACCCTTAAACTGACACACACCACCACACCTGTCCCTAACCCTACCCTTAAACTGACCCACACCTCCACACCTGTCCCTAACTCTACCCTTAAACTGACCCACACCACCACACCTGTCCCTAACCCTACCCTTAAACTGACCCACACCACCACACCTGTCCCTAACCCTACCCTTAAACTGACCCACACCACCACACCTGTCCCTAACCCTACCCTTAAACTGACCCACACCACCACACCTGTCCCTAACTCTACCCTTAAACTGACCCACACCTCCACACCTGACCCTAACCCTACCCTTAAACTGACCCACACCACCACACCTGTCCCTGACCCTACCCTTAAACTGACCCACACCACCACACCTGTCCCTAACCCTACCCTTAAACTGACCCACACCACCACACCTGTCCCTAACTCTACCCTTAAACTGACCCACACCACCACACCTGTCCCTAACTCTACCCTTAAACTGACCCACACCACCACACCTGACCCTAACCCTACCCTTAAACTGACCCACACCACCACACCTGTCCCTAACCCTACCCTTAAACTGACCCACACCACCACACCTGTCCCTAACTCTACCTGTATTCCACCTCAATATCAGCAAAAGTGTGTGCAATACAATATGAACACAGTAAGTACATTGTACTTATTTTTTGATGCAAGTACATAGTAGTTAAGGCCACCTGATATAAAGTGGGGCCCAAGTGTTTATACAATATTCCAAGTTAATCTTGCAACTTTGAATGGAAAGTTCACAGCTATTTGGTGCAGGATTGTGACAAGATTCTGCATAAACGCTGGCTGATCAGCAGAATTACTGTACGAGCGAATCCTGTAGCATTAACTCCAGCGAGAGAGAGAGAGAGAGAGAGAGAGAGAGAGAGAGAGAGAGAGAGAGAGAGAGAGAGAGAGAGAGAGAGAGAGAGAGAGAGAGAGAGAGAGGCAGTATAACGGCGTTCAGCCAGAACACTTTTGAAGATTTACATCATAATCGGCTCATAAGCATTACTGACCAAGAGCGGCCCTGAGATTTGCTTTGGAAATGTCAGAGGCATTTTAAGAGAGATCAGTTTAAAGAGCTAGAATAAAATGGCTATCAATATTCCCTCACACAGGCTGCAGATGGCCGCGGCTCTAATTGAAATGGCTTGTCCTCTGGACCTGGCCTGATACGGCCGGGTCACTTTCAGATTGCAGGCTTAGCGCTCGGAGGCTTGATCGCTGCGATCTTGACGCCAGGGCACGACATTAAAGGTTCTTTGGGAAAGCGCTGTACGAAAGCCAGACCTTCACGTGGAGGCAGAATACTGAGTGAACTCAACTCCATTCAGCCGTGCTTTGAGTGAAATAATGGAAACCCGAGACGACCTCGCCATTCACGGGCGTTTCAATGACGCCTCTTCTGTTCTCGTGTCGTGTGGGTGTTTGTTCGAGAAGCCTTGTCTCCCAGAAACCGACGAGATTTGCCGCTTAGTTGTATATAAACAAGGACTATCTCTGATAGCTGTAATGACCGCGGGCAGACGCAGCTGAAGCCCCGGGACACAGAGACAGTGTTTCAGGACGGGGAGAACTGCTAATGCTCAGGAGATATAACGACACTTTTACACGTGCTTTAGTGTGTTAGTCAACACAGCAGAAGTAGCACACGACGGGGCTAAAGGCACATGAGCTTTTCACGACTCCCAAAGTGTATGATTGCAGAAAAAAATGTTTGTATTGTACATTTATGGAGCAACAGATTTTGTGTGAAACTCAAACTAATACCATAATTATTTTGTTTAAAAATCGTATAAATGTATGAGGGCAAACGAGACAGCTAAAATAATATGTTTTTAAAAATGTCTAATGTCAAAACAATCACTTTAAGCAAAGTTTGAACTATTTTCTGTTAATTTTGATTAATAAAATAATTCATTTTTGTTCAATAAATATACTGTCGTTAAAAAATGTTAATATAGAAACAAAATAATTTTAAAAGCATTTAAGGATATCCCAAAATAATTTAACATAGATTTACAGTAGTAACAATAAATTATATTTTATAATATGATTAATATCATATTTTTTATATGTGATGTTTCATTATGAGTATGTTGATTATCTCTAAGGTGGAAACCCAATTTAATATATGATATTTCCCACATGTCATGTCAACAAATGTTAAAGTCATCGGCTGTTTATTATCATGTTAATTATTGTGTCTTTACCCCAAATACTATACTTAACTTTTGCATATTCGTCCGTTATTGAAAAACTGTTGCTTTAATTACCTTGATAAAAACTGAAAATCATTAAGAAGACCTTCGTCTCAAAATATAAACAATCATTTTATTGATTCTCATTTGCTACTTAAAGGGTTAGTTCACCCAAAAATGAAAATTCTGTCATTAATGACTGACCCTCATGTCGTTGGACACCCGTCAGACCTCCGTTCATCTTCAGACACAAATGAAGATATTTTAGTGTAAATCTGATGGCTCTGAAAGGCCTCCATTGGCTCAATGCACTTTACACTCTCAAGACCCTTAAAAGACACTAAAGACGTCGTTATAAAGTCCATCTCACTACAGCGGCTCTACAATAACTTTATGAAGACGAGAATAGTTTCTGTGCGCAAAAAAACCCTAAATAACGACTTATATAGTGATGACGATTTCAAAACACGACCTCATGAAGCTTCGAAGCGTTATGAATCAGTGAGTCGATTCATGATTCGGATCGCGTGTCAAACCGCCAAACTGCTGAATCGACTCACTGATTCATAACGCTTCGAAGCTTCATGAGGCCGTGTTTTGAAATCGTCATCACTATATAAGTCGTTATTTAGGGGTTTTTTGTGCACAAAAACTATTGTCGCCGATTCATAAAGTTATTGTAGAACCGCTGTAGTGAGATGGACTTTGTAATGACGTCTTAAGTGTCTTTTAAGGGTCTTGAGAGTGTAAAGTGCATTGAGCCAATGGAGGCCTTTCAGAGCATCAGATTTACACTAAAATATCTTCATTTGTGTCTGAAGATGAACGGAGGTCTGACGGGTGTCCAGCCACATGAGGGTCAGTCATTAATGACAGAATTTACATTTTTGGGTGAACTAACCCTTTAATGCACAAGTTTTTGTAGTACATAAACCAATCATAAAATTGGCTTAACATATAGGGAAAACATTATAGATATCAGTGGTTATTGTTCAGCAGTGTATTTGATATCTTACTGATTTAAAAGCAAGAGATGAGATCAATTAAATCTGTCAATTAGACAAGGGTCAGAAAAAAACTGGTATTACACCTGACATTTCTGTCCCCCTCACTTCTGAAAAGATGGCTACGCCCCTGGTTATTACTACAGCCCAGTACATGTACAAAGACACTGAAATGAAGTGTTACCAAATATACCTTTAATATTTGAAGTGCAGGGGTGTAGTGTAATAATAGTGAAAACTCATCTGTTCATTTGATTCAGCTGTGTCATGAACTGCTGTGAAACACGGGTTGAAGATCCAAACACAGCTTTTATCCATATCCATAAAATAATCCATAAAACAGGCAAAAGGTCAAAACACAGGGCAGATAATCCAAAAAGGGATTACATAGGGAAACAGGGAAACCAGGCAGAAAGTCAAAACCAAAAACATTAAAAATGCAGTGTGACACTTACAAGACTTCGCAAAGAATGCGTGAAAACACAGGGCTTATGAAAACTGAGGATAACGCGAAACAGCTGAACCTAATCACACACAATGAGTCCATGCAAAGGATTATGGGAAATGCAGTTCATGGTAGAGTGTGGAGGAGTGCCCTCTGGTGGGGTATTATGGGCACTCCAGCGGGTGGATGACACACTGTATGAACTGAATGAGCTCATCTAAAAGACACTTTTCTCTGTTTCTCTGCGCAGGTCATTTTCGAGGTGGAGGTGACGAACGGCAGACGAGGTTTCATTGCCATCGATGACATCCAGGTGCTCAGCTATCCATGCGGTGAGTCAGCAGCCCTTGTGTGTGTGTGTGTGTTTGTGATGGGTAGGTTTAGGGGTAGGGATAGTGTGTTTGTGTGTGTGTGTGTGTGTGTGTGTGTGTGTGTGTGTGTGTGTGTGTGTGTGTGTGTGATGGGTAGGTTTAGGTTTAGGTTTAGGGGTAGGGGTAGTGTGTGTGTGTGTGTGTGTGTGTCTGTGTGTGTGTGATGGGTAGGTTTAGGGGTAGGGATAGTGTGTTTGTGTGTGTGATGGGTAGGTTTAGGGGTAGTGTGTGTGCGTGTGCATGTTAGTGTGTGTGAGATGGGTAGGTTTAGGGGTAGTGTGTGTGTGTGTGTGTTTGTGTGTGTGTGTGTGTGTGTGTGTGTGTGTGTGTGTGTGTGTGTGTGTGTGTGTGTGTGTGTGTGTGTGTGTGTGTGTGTGATGGGTAGGTTTAGGGGTAGTGTGTGTGTGTGTTTGTGTGTGTGTGTGTGTGTGTGTGTGTGTGTGTGTGTGTGTGTGTGTGTGTGTGTGTATGTGTGTGTGTGTGTGTGTGTGTGTGTGTGTGTGTGTGTGTGTGATGGGTAGGTTTAGGGGTAGTGTGTGTGTGTGTGTGTGTGTGTGTGTGTGTGATGGGTAGGTTTAGGGGTAGTGTGTGTGTGTGTGTGTGTGTGTGTGTGTGTGTGTGATGGGTAGGTTTAGGGGTAGTGTGTGTGTGTGTGTGTGTGTGATGGGTAGGTTTAGGGGTAGGGATAGTGTGTTTGTGTGTGTGTGTGTGTGTGTGTGTGTGTGTGTGTGTGTGTGTGTGTGTGTGTGTGTGTGTGTGTGTGTGATGGGTAGGTTTAGGTTTAGGGGTAGGGGTAGGGGTAGGGGTAGTGTGTGTGTGTGTGTGTGTGTGTGTGTGTGTGTGTGTGTGTGTGTGTGTGTGTGTGTGTGTGTGTGTGTGTGTGTGTGTGTGTGTGTGTGATGGGTAGGTTTAGGTTTAGGGGTAGGGGTAGTGTGTGTGTGTGTGTGTGTGTGTGTGTGTGTGTGTGTGTGTGTGTGTGTGTGTGTGTGTGTGTGTGTGTGTGTGTGATGGGTAGGTTTAGGTTTAGGGGTAGGGGTAGTGTGTGTGTGTGTGTGTGTGTGTGTGTGTGTGTGTGTGTGTGTGTGTGTGTGTGTGTGTGTGTGTGTGTGTGTGTGTGTGTGTGTGTGTGTGTGTGATGGGTAGGTTTAGGTTTAGGGGTAGGGGTAGTGTGTGTGTGTGTGTGTGTGTGTGTGTGTGTGTGTGTGTGTGTGTGTGTGTGTGTGTGTGTGTGTGTGTGTGTGATGGGTAGGTTTATTGGGATAGAATGTACAGTTGGTACAGTATAAAAACCATTACGCCTATGGAATGTCCTCATAATGTAGTTGCACCAACGTGTGTGTGTGTGTGTGTGTGCAGTCTAGAAGTCTAGACTGGTAAGAAGGTTCAAACCCTGCACCCCTATTATTTAAAGCAGCTATAATTTCCAAAATAAACACAGGCTTCAGGAAGTCAAACTATACGTGTCTGATACTGACTCTGGCTCAGTATTTTAAATATCCACGGTCATCTGTATGTAATACTGTAATGCTAAAAGCAGATGTTTGTTCAGTGACTCCAAAGCCCCCATTAATGATTAGTGAAGGATCATGTGACACTGAAGACTGGAGTAATGATGCTGAAATCCAGGAATAAATGACACTTTCCTATATATTGACATAGAGAACAGCTGATCTACACTGGAGGAATATTTCACAGTTTCCACTATAAACGCAGCATTGGTGAGCTGAAGAGACTTTTTCAAAAACATCCCCAAACTTTTGCGTGGCAGTGAGATGTGGAATATATTTGTGTTGGGACCAGTGATTTCATTTGGAGTCTTGATATGAAATAGTCTTTTGATCAATTTTTAAAGTGAAGTATTTTGAGGGAATGAGCAGTAATGGCGTGGCCATCATGTGGGCTGCGGGAAGTGTTTTTATGGGCACATCAGCAGTAAAGAGCAGCGCGATCAATAAATGATCACAGAGGACGCATGAGCACAAACAGTAAATAACAACAGAGATGGAGCTGTAGCCGCTCAGATCCTCTGAGCACTGAAGCTGGTCTGATATATCATCAGCTCTTATTGCCTGCTCTTAACATGCAGCGTTCAGGGGTCACGCGTGTGCGGTTCAACACTCCAAATGTCAGCAAAGGCACATATAACTTTCGGTGATTAATATTTTGCCATCTCTCCAGGTTAGAGTGTGTTTCGTCTGTCAGGCGCATCCGCTGGGATCAGAGCTTAGCCATGATAATACAACAGGTATTCCCAATGAACGGCTGGTCCATGAGAGCTCAGGGATTACTGCCACTCCAACACGGATTATATTCCCTCCGAACGCTGCTAATAAAGCTTCCTGCTGATCACGAGTGACATCTTATTAAGATGATGCAGGATGAGAGGGAGATGAAGGAGGTTTGTTGTACGTCAGTGCTGGAGAGTGTTTCCATCGCTAAAAGAGCATTTATTCTGAAGGCGCACTAGTGAATGTGACGCTTTCTGTTCCCAAAGCTGTTTTGGGCTCATTTGGCACGGCTACAGTCCTGCCCAACACCTCGAGATCTGCTGTGAGATTTCCTCTCGCCCTCCGGACAGAGCAGTGTGTCAGTTCAATACAGAAATAATGAAATATTCAGCATTCATTTGTTTCTTGGATCATTTATGTCTATGTGAATTGATATGTTGAAAATCTATAGTAATAAATCCGATCTTTCATACACTATATTTGTCCCCTGAATTTCATTTATAATGCCAGGGATTGTTGATTGCATCAAAAACAGTTTTATGGCCATTTTCCACCCTCTCTATGAGCCATGGCAAATTTGGTCAGTTTTTAGCACTGGGATATAGATACTGGCCATCCATTCCTACATAGGACATGCAGTTTGGAGAATGGATGGATGGATGGTTGGGTGGGTGGATAGATTAATGAATGAATGGATAGATTAATAAATGGATGGATTAATGGATGGGTGGATTTAGATTAATGGATGGGTGGATAGATTAATGGATGGATGGATGGGTGGGTGGGTGTATGGATGGGTGGATGAGTGGATGGATGGATGAGTGGATGGATGGATGGATGGATGGATGGATGGGTGGATGGTTGGGTGGGTGGGTGGATAGATTAATGGATGGATAGATTAATAGATGGGTGGATGGTGGGTGGGTGTATGGATGGATGGGTGGATGGATGGATGATGGATGGATGGATGGTTTGGTAGGTGAATAGATAGATGGGTAGATGGATGGTTGGTTGGTTAGTTGGTTGGTTGGTTGGTGGATGGATGGATGAGTGTGTGGGTGGGTGGATAGATGGGTGGGTGGATGGATGGATGGATGGATGGGTGGTTGGGTGGATTGGTGGATGGTTGGTGGGTGGATAGATGAATGGATGGTTGGTGGGTGGATGGATGGATGAGTGGGTGGATGGATGGATGGATGAGTGGGTGGGTGGATGGATGGATGAGTGGGTGGATGGATGGATGGATGGATGGATGGATGAGTGGGTGGGTGGATGGATGGATGAGTGGGTGGATGGATGGATGAGTGGGTGGATGGATGGATGGATGGATGGATGAGTGGGTGGATGGATGGATGGATGGATGAGTGGGTGGATGGATGGATAGATGGGTGGATGGATGGATGGATGGTTGGGTGGCTGGATGAATGGATGGTTGGTGGATGGATGGATGGATGGATGGATGGATGAGTGGGTGGATGGATGGATAGATGGGTGGATGGATGGATGGGTGGTTGGACAGATGGTTGGGTGGAGTTTCTAAACAGGCTGTTTTGCTGCTCTACCTTTAAGAGCATGTATGTAAATGACTTCTGTTATGATTGGACGACTTCTATGCATGTCAAATAAGTAACAGAGCTCATACTGAAGAGTAAATGTTCTGGAGCGACCGCCACACTCTTATTATAAATAGCAGGACAAATTCTGTCTTCCAGCCTTGTGTTTTTTAGCCTTGCGGTTTAAAAACAAGTGATTTGATCTATATTGCGATATATTGTTATCGTGAAGTAAAATGATTCATATTGTGATATTTGATTTGGTTAGCTCTGGCAGGTTTAGTAGTCTGGTATATTTGAGAGCTGTAATGTCTTTTCCTTCTAATGCAGATAAATCTCCTCACTTCCTGCGCTTGGGGGACGTGGAGGTGAACGCCGGACAGAACGCCACGTTCCAGTGCATCGCCACGGTCCGGGACGCCGTCAACAACAAACTCTGGCTGCAGGTGGGAAACGTCCTCCGTTCAAAAGTTGGACAATTTTGCTGTCATAATTACCCTTGTGAAAATTAATATTAAAGGGTTAGTTCACCCAAAAATGAAAATTCTGTCATTAATTCCTCACCCTCATGTCGTTGGACACCCGTCAGACCTCCGTTCATATTCAGACACAAATGAAGATATTTTAGTGTAAAGCTGAGTCACAGTGACTCTACAATAATTTTACGATGCGACGACAATAGTTTTTGTGCGCAAAAAAATCAAAATAACACCTTTATCCAACTTGTTCTTGTCTTCCGTGTGTGCCTCCACGACGCATGCGTGAGAATATGACGTAGCGCCAGCGTTCGGGAATCCATGAAATGCACACTTTAGCCTGATTTTGAGAACTACGCCGAGACCTAAAGCACGATCAGTGTAGAATTCAACAGCTGAGACACGCGCGTCTTCCTCTGCTCGTAAACAAATCTCTTCTGGGTCATGTGTCCGAACGCCGGATCTGCGTCATATTCTCACGCATGCGTCGTGGAGACACACACGGAAGACAAGAACAAGTTGGATAAAGGTGTTATTTTGATTTTTTTTCGCACAAAAACTATTGTCGTCGCATCGTAAAATTATTGTAGAGTCACTGTGGTGAGATGGACTTTGTAATGATGTTTTAAGAGCCTTTTATGGGTCTTGTGAGTGTAAATGTACTGAATGCCAATGGAGGCCTATCTGAAGCCTTTCTCAGCATCAGCTTTACACTAAAATATCTTCATTTGTGTCTGAAGATGAACGGAGGTCTGACGGGTGTCCAACGACATGAGGGTGAGGAATTAATGACAGAATTTTCATTTTTGGGTGAACTAACCCTTTAAGAGTACCTAACACAGAAACAATGCATGAATAAAAATATAAAAACATATTTCCTCGAGTTAAAACTCAACGCGATCACAGATGGGATTCACCCTAATTGGCCGGGAATGTCTGGTTCAGGATGTGCGGGAGCAAACAAGTCAGCTGTTTTTAAGTCTGATTTCATGAGACTCGAAGAATTGCATCATTTTTGGAAACTATATCACATATTCATGGTCAACGGGTGTATATAAGCACAATTACCAATCAAGCAGCTGGAGCGACCCTGGGTTCATTACAGCCGAGCCTGTCACAGAGAGCGCGTGTTCCCACTTTCTTCATCCTAAAGGAAAATCCAGCTCTCTTAATGATGTCTGTGTGTTGTGCTTGTGCTGCCCTGGGATTGTGATTAACTAATGAGAGGGATTCACACACACAGAAGACGGAGTGAAAGAGGAAGCGCCTGACAGGGTGGTAAAGAGTGTAGGAACAGTGACCTTTTCTGCTCTGATACACGAGGAGGTGAAAAATGAAGAAGAGCGAGCAAGTGCTGGTGTCTGCCGCGCTTCTGCCTAATAGGAGATGGCAGTGTTAAAGGGGCTAATGAATGATCCTCTGTCGCACACACACTCACACAGATCGCCTGTGACACTTCTCCAGTCAAGCATGTCACTGGAGCTTCAGCCTCATCCCACCAGACCTTAACGCTCAGTCCTGCTGAAGTCCCAAATTCATGAGTAACACTTTATTAAGGTGGCATATTTAGACATATGCGTACTCGATAATGCAGCTAACCCTTAAACAAAACCCCATGGACCCGCTTTATATTAGGTGGCCTTAACTACTATGTACTAACATTTTAATTAATCATTTGATACATTGCACTTATTGTGTACATACATGTTTTTACATTGTACTTACATTTTGAAAAATACCTGCATTTAATTTCTGTAGTTACATTTGTAATTACACTGTTGACAATTCCTTTACACCAAACCCTACCCTTAAACTGACCCACACCACCACACCTGTCCCTAACTCTACCCTTAAACTGACCCACACCACCACACCTGTCCCTAACTCTACCCTTAAACTGACCCACACCACCACACCTGTCCCTAACTCTACCCTTAAACTGACCCACACCACCACACCTGACCCTAACTCTACCCTTAAACTGACCCACACCACCACACCTGTCCCTAACCCTACCCTTAAACTGACCCACACCAACACAACTGTCCCTAACCCTACCCTTAAACTGACCCACACCACCACACCTGTTCCTAACTCTACCCTTAAACTGACCCACACCACCACACCTGTCCCTAACCCTACCCTTAAACTGACCCACACCAACACAACTGTCCCTAACCCTACCCTTAAACTGACCCACACCACCACACCTGTTCCTAACTCTACCCTTAAACTGACCCACACCACCACACCTGACCCTAACTCTACCCTTAAACTGACCCACACCACCACACCTGTCCCTAACCCTACCCTTAAACTGACCCACACCAACACAACTGTCCCTAACCCTACCCTTAAACTGACCCACACCACCACACCTGTTCCTAACTCTACCCTTAAACTGACCCACACCACCACACCTGACCCTAACTCTACCCTTAAACTGACCCACACCACCACACCTGTCCCTA
Source organism: Gobio gobio (assembly GCF_949357685.1). NCBI lineage: Eukaryota > Metazoa > Chordata > Actinopteri > Cypriniformes > Gobionidae > Gobio > Gobio gobio. Next base: position 51,803,212 of record NC_137105.1, on the reverse strand, counting down.
ACCCTACCCTTAAACTGACCCACACCACCACACCTGTTCCTAACTCTACCCTTAAACTGACCCACACCACCACACCTGATCCTAACTCTACCCTTAAACTGACCCACACCACCACACCTGTCCCTAACTCTACCCTTAAACTGACCCACACCACCACATCTGTCCCTAACTCTACCCTTAAACTGACCCACACCACCACACCTGTCCCTAACCCTACCCTTAAACTGACCCACGCCACCACACCTGTCCCTAACCCTACCCTTAAACTGACCCACACCACCACATCTGTCCCTAACTCTACCCTTAAACTGACCCACACCACCACATCTGTCCCTAACTCTACCCTTAAACTGACCCACACCACCACACCTGACCCTAACCCTACCCTTAAACTGACCCACACCACCACACCTGTCCCTAACCCTACCCTTAAACTGACCCACGCCACCACTCCTGTCCCTAACCCTACCCTTAAACTGACCCACACCACCACACCTGTCCCTAACCCTACCCTTAAACTGACCCACACCACCACATCTGTCCCTAACTCTACCCTTAAACTGACCCACACCACCACACCTGTCCCTAACCCTACCCTTAAACTGACCCACGCCACCACACCTGTCCCTAACCCTACCCTTAAACTGACCCACACCACCACATCTGTCCCTAACTCTACCCTTAAACTGACCCACACCACCACATCTGTCCCTAACTCTACCCTTAAACTGACCCACACCACCACACCTGACCCTAACCCTACCCTTAAACTGACCCACACCACCACACCTGTCCCTAACCCTACCCTTAAACTGACCCACGCCACCACACCTGTCCCTAACCCTACCCTTAAACTGACCCACACCACCACACCTGTCCCTAACCCTACCCTTAAACTGACCCACACCACCACACCTGTCCCTAACTCTACCCTTAAACTGACCCACACCACCACATCTGTCCCTAACTCTACCCTTAAACTGACCCACACCACCACACCTGTCCCTAACCCTACCCTTAAACTGACCCACGCCACCACACCTGTCCCTAACCCTACCCTTAAACTGACCCACACCACCACATCTGTCCCTAACTCTACCCTTAAACTGACCCACACCACCACATCTGTCCCTAACCCTACCCTTAAACTGACCCACACCACCACACCTGACCCTAACCCTACCCTTAAACTGACCCACACCACCACACCTGTCCCTAACCCTACCCTTAAACTGACCCACGCCACCACACCTGTCCCTAACCCTACCCTTAAACTGACCCACACCACCACACCTGTCCCTAACCCTACCCTTAAACTGACCCACACCACCACATCTGTCCCTAACTCTACCCTTAAACTGACCCACACCACCACACCTGTCCCTAACCCTACCCTTAAACTGACCCACGCCACCACACCTGTCCCTAACCCTACCCTTAAACTGACCCACACCACCACACCTGTCCCTAACCCTACCCATATTCCACCTCAATATCAGCAAAGGTGTTTTGCAATTCAATATGAACACAGTAAGTACATTGTACTTATTTTTTAATGTAAGTACATAGTAGTTAAGGCCACCTAATATAAAGTGGGGCCAACCCTATTCCTAACCTTAACCCTGTAGTAAGCACATGTAGCTCATTAACAGTGCTCAATAACAACATCTCCTTGAAATAAAGTGCAACCAATTCATGTTCTCTTTCCTGGTAAAAGAATGGGAGAGCGTTTACTGTAAACCACAACAGAGACAGCAATACATTTTACATTTATATTCAATGATTTAGCGGCTCACTCACGGATGATTAGCGTAGCGCTGAAGCCCTATTGTAATTGTTAGAATTTGCAAAGATCAGTATTCTCCCCTAAAAGTGACCGGGCAGACCGAACCGTAAGCTGACCGAAACTTTGAGGGATGGTAGTACCCACGCCGTCTACAATGCCACCAAAACTCGCCCAAATCGGCCTGACGAGGGCGCTACAGCGGCCAAAAGTATGTAATGGCGCATATCTCTTAAACCGTTTGTCACAGGATGTCAAGCGGCTTATATCGTTGCAATCCTTTGATTTTTTTGAAGTTTTGCGAACTAGTCCTAGGTTTTTTGCCATTGCATGTTCCATTGCAGAAAGATTCTCTGGAGTCAATAATAAAAAAAAATGATATTCCGATTGACGTGGGTGTGGCCACTTTTACTAAAATGCCTATCCCTCTTGAACGGAATGAGATCATTTCACCAAATTTGGTACACCTCTGTATGGGTTCGGTTTGTGGTTTCCAGAAAAATTATGTGGCAACTGGCCACTTGGTGGCGCTATAAAATGAAAAAAAACATGAAAACAGCTATAGCTACTAGGCCTGTCGCGATTGGTCGATACAATCGACTGCGTCGACGTTGTTAATTAGTCGACCTCAATGTTTTTAGTCGACTGGGAGTCGCAGTATTTCTTAATGTGCGTCGATGTGTGACAGCAGGAGTGAGGACGTGTGTGTGAGCTCTGCTTCCACTGTTCACTAAACAATGGAAGCAGAACAGTCAAATATCGCAAGAAAAACGCAACAGAAAATTGCAGCGCGGCCGGGACATGCTCGCGCTGCCGGACTCTGACCTGAAGCGCACGCAGCCGCCTTTCATCGCAATGCCAGTTTTGCGGATTATTGTTTATACATATACAGAGTTGAATGAGAAATCGGGTGTTACAATGAATTTGGTCCGTGCAGCTCTTAAAGGGCCGGACCTAATATTCTGTGTGAAGCAGGGCAGGAACATGCCGGACAAGAGAGTTTTTAGGGGTTTTTAACCCTAAAACAATGAATAGTAAGTTCTGTCATATTATTCAATTACTTTTACAGGTTTTTGCCATGGTATGGATTCAGTATCGGTATTGAGGTACTTTAGTCTGGTATCGTATCGACGTCATAATTTTGGTATCGTGACAACACTATTCTATATAAAAAGTATTTGCTGATATTCTCTTTTTTGTTATGTTGGTTTACAAATTTGTACCTTTTTACATTTCAAGGGCTTGTTTACATTTATACTTTTTTATAGTACACTACTGAAGGCCAACGTTGCAAGTTAAATTAAATGTTTTTAAGTAAAATTGTTGAAAATTAGTCGATAGATTAATCGATAAATTAGTCGATAGATTAATCGATATCAAATAGTCGTTAGTGGCAGCCCTAATAGCTACGTAACAGTCAGTCTGATTGACTTAAAAACTGGCATGGCCAAGGTGCCATGATTGTAAACAAGGACATTTGCATATCTCGTAAAAACATGGCCGCCATCGGCCATTGAAATTCGAGTGGTTGTCAGACAAGGTTAACGGAGGCCGATGGGAACGAAACTCACTCGGCCTGCTTGACTCACGGCTCTAGAGGCCTGTGAGAAATATGAAAGAAATTGACCAGCAAGGGCGCCTTTTCAATTTTCACCTGCATAAAGGATTGTGTATCACGTGATTTTTCGCACACGCCTTCATATCACATGGTAGAACTCCTCATTCTGAGCAACTTTGCCGCTAGGATCGTCGCTGTCAACCGAATCGTTCTGAAATATTGGAGATTATTTTAAAAAACTACTTTTGCCAACTAGTCATTTCAAGCTTGATTACTGTTAAAAAGCTTTAAAACATATACTTCTGTAGTAAATTGTCTGTTTTGGCTGTAAATGGTCTTCTCCATGTATGATTTATGTGCTTACAGGCTTGCTAAATAAAAAATAATACCTTTTTACACACATGCTTGAACCCCATTAATTGCTGATTGTAGCTGTTTTCCATTGATTTGGTTTGAATTTTGTGCTGTCAATTGTTTTTTATCCTTATTTTTGATTTCCTCATATACCTGAACAATCCTGACCCTCCAGTCAGTGTCCTAGTAGCGGGACACTTGGTGCACTTTTTATTTATTGTTTTGTATTTCTCCATCTCATATTTTAGTAAGCACCATCCAAAAGCTTAAACTATCAAAACTCATCCTGTGAAAACCGTTGCGTTGCAAGGGAGACGGTACTTTTAAACCTTTTAGCGACTCAATAGCGACTCAGTGATATCAACTTCAAATTTGGAACTCAATGTGGTTTTGTATGGATTTGATTTTCTGGCAGATTATTTTGTCAAAATATATATTATATATTCAAATTATTAATTAGCTTTACAGTAAACTTAAACATCTATACATTTTTTATAACTTCTGCAATAAACAGTGTCTTTAAAAGGCGTCCAACCTTACATCCATATTCCAAAGCACATGGAGCATTGTGAACATTGACACCGGATGGGTGAATTGATGCTGTTATAATTGGGAGAAAATGACTGAATCAGACCTGCACTTATTCTATTCCTCTTGTGACATATATAGCGGCGTAATGGAGAGGACATTCCAGTGGCGGAGAAGAAAAACATCAACCACAGGAAGTTTGCAGCCTCCTTCCGACTGAGAGAGGTGACCAGTCAGGATCAGGATCTGTACCGCTGCGTTACCCAATCAGAGAGAGGATCCGGCGTCTCCAACTTCGCTGGACTCATAGTCAGAGGTAAAGGTCATTTTGTCATTTTCTCTATATTAAAGGATTAGTTCACTTCAAAATGAACATTTCCTGATAGTTTACTCACCCCCATCTCATCCAAGATGTTCACGTCTTTCTTTCTTCAGTGGAGAAGAAATTACGTTTTTAGAGGAAAACATTCCAGGATTTTTCTCCACATGATGGACTTCAATGGGAACCAACGGTTGAAGGCCAAAATCAATGCAGTTTCAGAGGAAGGGCTTCAGAGGCTCTGATCCCAGAGGAATAGAGGACGAGGAATAGAGTCTGATCTAAACAAACCATCCAACACATTTACAACACAAATACACATTTATATACTTTTAACCTCAAATGCGTGACTTCGATTGTTGTTCTTTTTTCACGGCGTATGATGTCATCACGTCGGAAAGGTCACATGACGTAGGTGGAAGTACCGACCCAGTGTTAACAAAAATAAATGGAAAGCAACGATGTCAGACAATTTTGAAGTTGGAGGAGAGTTTTTCGGCACTGGGTCGGCACCTCCACCTACGTCACGTGACCTTTCCGACGCGATGACATCATACGCCGTGAAGAAGAACAACACCGAAGTCACGCATTCGTGGTTAAAAGGTATATTTTAGAAAATGTGGGATGGTTTGTGTAGATCAGACTCTATTCCTCGTCTGGGATCAGAGCCTCTGAAGCCCTTCCTCTGAAACTGCATTGATTTGGACCTTCAACCATTGGTTCCCATTGAAGTCCATCATGTGGAGAAAAATCCTGGAACGTTTTCCTCAAAAAACTTAATTTCCACTGAAGAAAGAAACACATGAACATCTTGGATGAGACGGGGGTGAGGAAACTATCAGGAAATGTTCATTTTGAGATGAACTAATCCTTTAAAATAGATATTTCAGACTCTATGAGTCTTTATTTATTTTGTGAATGTGTCACAAAAAAGTACAGAGTTGTTTACCATCATATGTAATGATTTTAGAGACGAGTTTAAGGAGAAACAGGAGCCATCTGCTTATTTAAACGCTGTTAAATGATACAAACGCATTCATATTTGAATTGGGCGCATGGTGCCATATTAATATGCACAACCAGTTTATTTGGCGACCTACCCCGAACCCGAGAGCGTGCCGCAGCGCCGCTGTCTTTGGCCCGTCGAGAGGCGCGTGAAGTTTGGCGTGTGCAGATGTGACTCTGAGAGGAGTGCAATAGTTAGCGGCGGCCGGAGGGCAGAAGGGCCGGTTGAGTCTCAAGCGCACTGACAGCTCAGATATCTCCACCACACTTCCCCAGCTGACATCCTGCTACAAGGATACCAAAGATGGTAATTTCAGCGGAGATTTTTGGGCCATGGATTTGTGCGTGTGCTAATGGGAGCTGGCACGGAGTTGCCTATTGTCGCGCGTGACCCCGGGCTAGTGCTTTATTAGCTCCCGCTCTCCCTAATGCGGGGCGACAGTGGGCCCTCCCGGCTGTTTGGGGCCGCTTTGTAACAAATGAAAATTTCAGTGGCGAATTCTTTCGCTGGAGAAGGATCGATCTGCGTGTCCTCCAGCTGCAGCGAGAGAGAGATGGGAGAGGAAAACAACACAACACAGTTGTCGCCTCGGCGCGAGGGGAGCGCGCGTCTTTAGCCCAGGGTTTGGAGTAATGACATTAGCCTGCTCTCGCTTGTAGAGAATAAGCTGAATTGACAAGACGTGTGCTGTGAAATAGATTCAAACGCAAACAGTCGATAAACACCGCCCTGGTTTTATTAGATAGCAGTGGTTGGAGCCTGACGTCACAGGAGAACAATCCCACAAACAAATCCATCTGTTTACTTTAAAGTCCTCAAGAACACCAGGAGGGTTCGGGAGATGATAATGAAAACACAGAAATTAGGATGCACAAGTCTGAAATTGCAGATTTAATAACGATTATCGAATCAAAGGCTGTGATTTAATTGAAGTATTGAAGTTTGTTACACACGTTACATGTACAGTAATAACAGTAAATGATTCATAATTACCAGGGGCACAACTACCCGGTGCCAGAGGGGTATGCAGCAACAATTTTGGCGCACCCCCCAAAATTTTACTGTAACTGTAATCATAGGCGCGCGCGAGATGACTGAAAGGACGATAGCAGAGGCACAAGCGCAAGATCACTTTTGTTAATAACAAAAAACACAAACCACAAATTGAGGGTTCCCCATTTTACAGGGGAATTTCCAAATATCTTTTATTTAGGCTATTTGTTATAATTCAGGTATAGCTATTTTATGTCATCTGCTTATTCGTTTTTTTTAACAAAAGTTTAATTTACGCAAGTTTTTTTATTGTACTATTTTATTGTTGTTGTATTTTCATTAAAAATAGGCTAATAACGAACAAAAAAAATAAACATTCGTTTGAAAGTAATTAAAGAGGAAATTATGAGTTAAGCAATATCATACGAGCAAGAGTGCTATTTTCCAGAGTAGCCTAAATCAGTATGATTGCAAAATGCAATATTAATTTTATACAACAGTTCAATAAACAACAAGTTGTCATTTTTTACAGTTTTGCTCTATTTTTCCAACAAAAATAGATTCAAACAAATTATAGGTTTCGTTCTCGCATAATTCACCGTTTTTGATCAGTCGGTTAGAACAAATTAGTTGAATGATTCTAGAATCCATCACGCCGCCAACTATACTGGCAGTTTTATAGTTTCATAGGCCTGAAATAATACAAAATGTTCCCAACATTTCATATTTCTATAATGAAAATATTATATTTAAAACATAAATCTAAAAATCTCATTACATTATTTAGGCAATTGTAATTACAGTGTAAGTGGATTTTGATAAATGGTAAGATGGATTTTGTTGATATTGATTTCATTTAATTCTTATAGCAGCCATAGTGTACCGTGGTAAATAGTGTCATTACTTAAAAAGATGGTCAACAATATGTAACTTTACTTCATAAGAGGTGTTCCCAAAAAATTAGCATGCAATTTTGAGAACACCAAGGAAAGAGCACCTTCAAACACAAGTTTGCACTGCCTTTTTGGTTTACCTCTTTAGCCTACACGTTAATAATAACGTGCGTTTTGTCCGACTCATAGCGCGCATCCTCGACGCGTGATTTACCATATAGCGCACGTTCTTAACACCGGAAACGCGCGTTTTCCTTGACCCCAAAGCGCACGTTAAGAAAGCGCATTTTTGCGGTAAACCACGCGTCAAGGATATCCACTCCCGATATTCCATTATTCCATTATTATCCAAAATTCTATTATGGAATCTTATGAGGGCGCCTACTCTAGCCTGTTAGTTCTCTCAAATGTTATATAATATTGAGAAAATACAGAAATGATTTAGAAACGCACAACAGCAGCTACATATAGAAAATACCAAAACATATGTATATTTTTTAAAACCATTGCTTTGGCGCCCCTATGCGCCGCATATAGCGCATACCCACTTTTTGTGCCACTGATAATTACATGAAATGAACCCAAACACTAACCCTAGATGCAGTTTCTTAATATTACTCAGTACAAACAGTCACACCTAAATGTATTCAGACACCTTCAACATTTCTCACATTATCACAGTTTATTCGCTATAGTTTAGAAAATGGTAATAAAATATGACAAGAACAGATTCATCTTGATAATGATGTAATGGATTACAATCAACCAATCAGCTGTTAAATTTAAGAACACAATTAGATAATACCAGTTTAGGTCGAACAATGAGCAATCAATGCTTCATTTATTTCAGTCTGTGGTGTCAAAGGTCACATTACCACTTAAAGAACAAACACTGAAGCAAAACATGTTCAGCTCAAAGTGTCTGGATCATTTTGCTCCCAAATTTGTCCTGGTAGTCACTGTATGAAAAGTGTTTGGGTATAATATGTCACAGTTGACTTTATTTTGCTGTCCTCACTTGAACTATAGTGACACACACTAGTGAAACATTATATCTGTGTCTGAATCATGTTTGGTTTGACTGTAAATGTATAATAACTTAAAATAAAGTGTAACCGAAGCTCTTCTGATGTTTGCTCTGCATTAAAAGACCGAGATGTGAATAAATTGTCAGGTCCTGATCTTATTGAACCATTGTTTTTAACATTAGCGGCTGATCTCACCACCGTTGACGTATTTGTTCAATCTTTCCTTAACAGCCACTTTATTAGAGAACTACTACAGACCATTTTCAAAGCTTTGTATTTCTTCATTCCTTCAGATGAGACGTTAAATCGAGGTCCTGTGGTCATTAAAAATCCCAGGATGTACTGATAAAGAGTAGGGATGCATGTTATTGGATTTTTGCCGATTTCCGATATGTTGATATTTTTCAACTCATTTTGGCCGATGCCGATATCGATACCGATATATGCCAATTTCTGAGGTCTCCTTACTAAAAGGATACTTGTTAAAGATAAATAAATGTTAATAAAGTTATTTTTCATTTCAAGTCATCGTGCTTGTGCTTTGACATCATTACTGCTTTATTTATTGAAAAAGATGTAACTTCTATTTATTTGTGTATTATACTTTTCATTTTATTACTATAGCAACAGCCCCCCCACTAAATAGGCTCTATATGACAGTCTAGCGGGCGGGCACTAGGACCTGGAGGAGCTTCAGCTGCTGTGGAGGCTGCGATTGTGCTTGTTTTGGGCTAGTTTTGTTGTGGCAATCCTGCGTTGATTCACAAATTCAAGGCAACATTTAAAAACTGTCCATATAAATCACCATACATGCAATGCATTTGATTGTTTTCACTTCAAGAATGAGCACACGGCGGACATGATCTTATCGCTATAGCAGTCCTTGCACACATGAGTTATTGCAGGTGCATATCAACACATTATCATATCGGCAAGGCATATCGGCATAATTTTTTCATATCTGCCGATGCCGATTTTTATATTTTAAGCGTTTATCGGCCGATTCCGATGTCGTGCCGATAATATTGTGCATCCCTAATAAAGAGTAGGGGTGTAACCCCGGCATCCTGGCCAAATTTGCCCATCGGCCCCTGTCCATCATTGCCTCCTAATCATCCCCATATATATATATATATATATATATATATATATATATATATATATATATATATAAAGATTGGCTTCATCACTCATCAGCTGGTGTGTGTGGTGGGCGTTCTGGCGCAATATGGCTGCCGTCGCATCATCCAGGTGGTGCTGCACATTGGTGGAGGTTGAGGAGATTCCCCCTTCTATGTGTAAAGTGCTTTGATTGCCTAGAAGAGCGCTATATAAATGTAACAAATTATTATTATTATTTTGTTATACACTTTCATCAGTGAACAACTGACACAGTATTTACATATTCGCAAACTTTTGTCGAGCAACCAAACAGGATTTCGTAAAAAAAACGGCACCATTACGGCTGTCCTAAAATTTGAAATGACCATGTGGGGTCCCTAGACGAAAAACACCACTATTAATCTAAAGCTTTTGACACAGTGGACCGTGAGATTATGGCTTAGAAGTGTTGGTTTATCAGACAATGCAGTTCTGTGGTTTCTTATTTAAAGGGAAGAACTCAATGTGTGCAGGTGGAAAGTGTCAAATCAGACTCAATGGGTGTGGTTAAGGGAGTCCCCCAAGGATCTGTACTGGGGACATTATTATTTACTTTATTATTTACAGATTTACAGTGATGAGAGGACGTGAGTTTAGTTTTAGATGAAAAGCTAAAGTAAGTTTTGATTGATTCATTTCTGTTGTAAAAACTGATTTCTAAATGTATAAACTCACATAAAAACAATATTGCACAAAATGAAAACAATAATGTAAATATTAGTATTATAAGTGTGAATCAACAAATTAAAAGTGCATTTAAAAATAATTAACAAGCATGATTTCATCTCTTAAATGTCTTAGTGTGTGTTTAGTCATAATTTAGACTTTTTAAAAAGCTATTTTCAGCTTTTTTATCTCATAAATAGGACTTTAATCATAATTTAGATTTTTAAGTCATAATTTTGACTTTAAATCCAAAATTTTATCTCAGTCCTAATTTCAACTGTTCATCTCACAATGACTTAGCATGTCATATTTTGACTTTTTATCTAATAATGAGGACTTTTAAAATCATATTTTCAACATTTTATCTCTTGATTATGACTTTATGATAATTGAAATGAGCTGATCAGTGATATAGTTGAATATTTAGTGTCCCCGACTGAGTAAGCCAAAGCCAAAGGCGACTGTGGCAAGGAACCAAATGTATACATTATATATACAGTATATATATATATATATATATATATATATACATTGTCTTGATGTTAATATTGCTCCTACAAAACAACAATCTCTAGATCATTTACTATCAGTTAGAAAATCTGTCATGTGACCATTAACACATATCAGAAAATCATGAAAAACTGAATGCGTCATATAACGGTAACACTTTATTCTAGGGTTAATTCTCACTAACTAGTGTCTTATTATCATGCATATTACTAGGATATTGTCTGTTTATTAGTGCTTTTAAAGCACATATTAATGCCTTAGCCAGCAGCCATATCACCCTGCAGCCCAAGACTGGTTTCCCACTGAAGCTAAGCAGGGCTGAGCCTGGTTAGTACCTGGATGGGAGACCAACTGGGAAAACCAGGTTGCTGCTGGTAGAGGTGTTAGTGAGGCCAGCAGGGGGCGCTCACCCTGTGGTCTGTGTGGGTCCTAACACCCCAGTATAGTGATGGGGACACTATACTTTAACAAGCACCGTCCTTCGGATGAGACGTTAAACCGAGGTCCTGACTCTCTGTGGTCATTAAAAATCCCAGGATGTCCTTCGATAAAGAGTAGGGGTGTAACCCCGGCATCCTGGCCAAATTTGCCCATTGGCCTCTGTCCATCATGGTCTCCTAATCATCCCCATATACAGATTGGCTTCATCACTCTGTCTCCTCTCCACCAATCAGCTGGTGTGTGTGGTGGGCGTTCTGGCGCAATATGGCTGCCGTCGCATCATCCAGGTGGTGCTGCACATTGGTGGTGGTTGAGGAGATTCCCCCTTCTATATGTAAAGCGCTTTGAGTGCCTAGAAAAGCGCTATATAAATGTAACTAATTAATTATTCTGCATGACCATATTCTACATCATTAATATAAACTTAACAACTAACTCACTAACTATTAATTAGCAGTAATTATGAGTTTATTGAGGCAGAAGTCATAGTTAATAGTGAGTATGTGACCCTGGAGCTCAACAGCAGTCCCGCGTCACACGGGTAAATCTGTGCCAATAGCCAACCATACATTGTACGGGTCAAAATTATACATTTTTCTTTTATGCCAAAAATCATTAGGATATTAAGATCATGTTCCATGAGAAGATGTTTTGTAAATGTTCTACCATAAATGTATTAGTAGTAGTAATATGCATTGCTAAGGACTTCATTTGGACAACTTTAAAGGAGATTTTCTCAATATTTCGAGTTTTTCACACCCTCAGATTCCAGATTTTCAAATAGTTCGGCCAAATATTGTCATATCCTAACAAACCACACATCAATGGCAAGATTATTTATTCAGCTTTCAGATGATGTATACATCTCATTGTAAAAAAATGACCCTTATGAATGTGTTCCCCATACTAAAGTGTTACCTAAATTACTGAACTATTATCTTAAAACCTCAAGAAGACGCTTTACTTCTAATAGTTTGGGAGGTCTGTGATAGATCACACAGTCAAACCAAGAGCCCGATACAGCCCAACGTGATGCAGGTGTATTTGTGCTGGAGCCGTGAGAGAGATATGGAGACGATGATTGTTTGCTACTTGTGATTTCCTAATGACTAGATAACAGGCTGTCAGCCTCCTGTGAGCGCGCGGCACCCCGTCGCAAACACGCGCCTGATCGCTGGTAAATATGCCTGGAGAGACAGCCACAGATCAGGAGTTGAAACGAGGGGGTTTAAAGACGCCAGTGCTGCGCGTGGTGACGGATCGTTAAAGTTTGATGAAGCGCCCTTGTCTGATACTTCCCGATGATGCACACACACAGAACAAACGCAAACAAACCAAAAGAGCCAAAATGTCAACAACTCGGAAAGCTTCATCTGAGAGAATCTGAGAGAACGAAGAACAGAAAGCGGTTCATTAATGTCACGAGCGGCGGCTTCCTGACTGCGATACGCATCAATGATTCATCCGCTTTCATAAAACACACCCTCGCTGCGCTCACACACTCACCTGAGCCTCACTCGCGGTCTAAAGTCAACATTTGGAGATATTCCTTAATGGAGGAAAGGAATTATTCAGCCGTATTCTCTATTCAGTCGGTGCTTCTCAAAACGCTCTTCTGCTCACCAAGGCTGCATTTATGTCATCAAAAATACAGGAAATACAGTACAAATAGTGAAATATTATTACACTGTAGATCAGCTGTTCTCTATGTGAGTATATAGTAAAGTGTAATTTGTATCCTGTGATCAAAGCTGAATTTATCATCATTACTCTAGTCTTCAGTGTCACATGATCCTTCAGAAATCATCCTGATATGATGCTCAAGACGCATTTATGATTATTATCAGTGTTGAAAAGAGCCGATTTTTTTGGAAACTTTTTAAGGACTACAACAAACGGCTGGTAGGGACTACAACGAGTTAGTGACATCACTAACCCTAACATTTGCATAACCCCGCCCCCGGGAACATGTGGAGAAGAGGAAGAGTTGCTGTAGTCGAGCTCGAGCTGTCGTCCGTCTCTCACATTTATTGATACAGTACGAACACAAACGCATGTCATAAAGCGAGATGACATCATCAGTTATAACCGTAATTACACTAAACTATCCCTGCTCTATCTTCATCAGCAGATATTATCTGGCTCATCTTACCCCACACCAGCGCTTTAGAGATTATCATGACAGAATATGATAATCAATGATTGAAGATGGTTAACCCCTAGGAGTCTGAGCTGTTTTGGGGCTCTTTAGAAGTTTTGACATGCTCTGACATTTGTGTTTTTTTCAGTTGCTTATAAACACATTAATGGCAAAAGTGTAATTACACTGTATTCAGCACAAACTGGGCTACCAGAATATGTGAGCAACATGTATGTACATGCTTGTATTTTTGAGAGAAAAATGTTTATGCATGATTTTTGAAAAATCTAAAAAAAATTGTTTTAAAATTAAGGCCACAAAACACACAATAGATATGTGTCCACAAGAACTTTGACTCCAGGGTGCATTTGTCTAGAGTTTTTGCTTCAAACTGATGTGAGAATCATTGAGCCTACTCATTCACATAAAACAATACACTGATTTAAAATGTGTAAGCCAGTATGCAAGGAGGCGTGATATCTAATGAATAATGATGAGATAACACCTGAGACAACAAAAGACCACATAATGACCTGCATAATGAGCCGCATAATGAATGAACTGCGTACCTGACCGAGAGAGCAAAAATATGCTCTTCTTATTTAGTTGCAATTGTACTTATCTAGTAAATGCATCTTGATTTAAGAATGTTTAAATATTTAGACTAGAAACAAGACAAAAATGACTAAGAAGAGCATTTTTTTCTACATTTTTTTTACTATTTTTATGTTTTTAAAAGTAGTCTCATGCTAAAAAAATAAAATAATAAATAATTAAAATTAAGATACAATTTATACAAAATTAAATTCACTTCAAAGAAAGCAATTCTCTTTCTACAAAACAAAACAAAAAATCACTTTCTACAAAACCAAACTCCAGAATCATTTCTGACAAACTTTGATATTAAATAAAAAAAAATAACATTAGGCTGTAATATTTAAACATCAATATGAAGCAAAATACGTTTGACTGGTACAATATTTATAGCATATGAGCAGATATTTGCGAATAAGAGCTTTATTGATGTGACACTAGGCTCTTTTACATGTTATAATCTGTCCAAAACAGTCTTGCGTGTTTTGCGCGACATTTAATGTTGCAACAGGATTCATATTTAAACGGTCTTTTTGCATTTAATATTCACAGATGCTAACAGAATAAACTGACCTTAGCGGCGGAGTCCTTTGCTTTCAGAAATGAACAGCTTTGCATGAGGAGAATAAATCCAGGATTATAGCTCAAACGCGTCTCAAAGCGCTGTATCTGAAGTAACGTTACAGCGCTTCACTAGATGTGTTTGTATGAGTTGATGCGGGGATCGTCAGTATTTGAGTCTCAATAGAGCGCGCGATCCGTGGGCGCGGTCGCATTAGCGGATAATGAAGTGGCTCGCGGGTGACTGACGTATCGCTTTTCGAACAGATTACATAAACACAGAATATTTGTTTTTGATTTGGTTTGCATTGTTTAAAACCTGACGTTTCAGCGTTTCTTTAGTCATATGTCTCATGTTTGTGAGACAAGTATTCACTAAGCTAGAGGTCTTTTTCTGAAGAATCTGAATGAACATCTTTGACAGAGACTGCAGATCGCGCATCATGTTTGTTTTCTTTATTTTGCAAAAAGCAAAACATTTTGTTTTTATTGTGACACACACAAAACATAGAAACTTAACAGATTGTAATGACGTATAACACTTGCCTGAATGATAAAAAACG
This sequence comes from Gobio gobio, assembly GCF_949357685.1. NCBI lineage: Eukaryota > Metazoa > Chordata > Actinopteri > Cypriniformes > Gobionidae > Gobio > Gobio gobio. The sequence goes on along the minus strand of NC_137105.1, from coordinate 51,788,114 downwards.
ACAGAGTTATTTGAGTCTCTTTGGCACTGATAAGAAAAAAAGAGAGCTCGAGGGGGTTAACTCATAAACTCATCCTCTATCCCTTCACAAACGTCCTGTCTCGTTCTACATGTTCTCTCTTTCTTCTGGAGTCTCTCCATCATTGTCTGACTCCGGTTTGATCAGAAAAGGGTGAACAGTTTTAGTGTGTGTGTGTGTGTGTGTGTGTGAGGTGATCAGAGATGCTAACACGAGCTCTTGAAGCTCCGCCCTCTTCCTGAAAGGGGGCGGGAGCCGCAGCTCATTTGCATTTAAAGGGGCACACACAAAAATGGCGCACATGTAAAACGAGACAGGACGTTTCTGAATATGACAGAATATGCTAATCAATGACTGAAGATGGTTAACTCATAAACTCATCAACTATTTCTTCACAAACGTCCAGTCTCGTTCTACACGTTCTCTCTTCTTCTGGAGTCTCTACATCATTGTCCGACTCCGGTTTGATCAGAAAAGGCTGAACAGTTTCTGTCATTTTCAGTGTGTGTGTGTGTGTGTGTGAGGTAATCAGAGCTGCTAACATAAGCTCTTGAATCTCCGCCCTCTTCCTGAAAGCGGGCGGGAGCTGCAGCTCATTTTTATTTAAAGGGACACACACAAAAATGGCGCATTTCAAACTTCACATTCGCACTCTGGGGTCTTTACTGTCCTTTTTAATCAATTGAATGCCTCCATGGTGAATTGAAGTATTTATTTCTTTGTATAAAAAGTAAAACTTCTGAGCGGGTGTGAGAGGTCAGGGGTCAGACGAGAGCAGCCTTTGCTGTCAGTCCAGCGTTTGAGGCGTGATGAGTGTTCGTTTCACTCACCTAGACGTGAGTGTGTGAGAGCTGATCACACATCCTGTCAGCGTAGAGGGAGAGAGAGAGACAGACTGATGTGTAACAGACAGGGATCAGTCTCTCTCTCTCTCTCTCTCTCTCCTCCGCTGTCCGTCAGGTGTTAGATTGCCGTGTCCCCTGATCCATATGCGCTCGCTCCTGTCATCTCTCTCTCTTCACAGGCCCCATCAAAACTTCAAAATAAAAAAGCTGTGACGCTTCCCACAGGAAATATTTCCTTTAGCTTTTCTTCCCTTTGTGTCTGTCTCTCTCTCTCTCTCGCTCTCTTTACCTTCTCTTTTTTTAACCCGGCCTTGCTTTGATCAAACACGTCTCTGCCAGGTCCTCGCGCACGCGAAATAAACGACAAGAAAAAGATTATTCCTCTGACTATAAGATGTTGAGTCGAGGGCAAGTGCATTTTACAATTGTATGATGGTGTGTGACTGTGTGTGTGAGTGTGTGTGTGTGTGTGTGTGTGTGTGTGTGTGTGTGTGTGTGTGTGTGTGTGTGTGTGTGTGTGTGTGTGTGTGTGTGTGTGTGTGTGTGTGTGTGTGTGTGTGTGTGTGTGTGTGTGTGTGTGTGTGTGTGTGTGTGTGTGTGTCTGTGAGTGTGGGTGTGGGCATGTTTTTGTGAAATATCAGGACACAAATGTGTATAATGACATAGGTATGACACAGGTATTACAAAAAGAGGGTGAAATATGAGGACGTTCCCCATGTCCTCACTTTTCAAAATGCTTATAAATCACACAGAACAAGTTTTTTTTCACAGAAAGTGAACTGCACAGTCTCCTGTGAGGGGTAGGTTTAGGGGCAGGGGCAGTGTGTGTGTGTGTGTGTGTGTGTGTGTGTGTGATGGGTAGGTTTAGGGGCAGGGGCAGTGTAGGGGGATAGAAAATACGGTTTGTACGGTATAAAAACCATTACGCCTATGGAATGTCCTCACATTTCACAAAAACAAACATGCGTGCGTGCGTGTGTGTGTGTGCATGTGTGTGTGCGCACAAGTGCGCGAGTGTATGTGTGTGTGTGTGTGTGTGTGTGTGTGTATGCGTGTGTGTGCATGTGTGCATGTGTGTGTGAGAGTGTATGTGTGTGAGTGTGTGTGTCCATGAGTGTGTGAGTGTATGTGACTGTGTGTGTCCACAAGTGTGTGAGTGTATGTGAGTGTGCTTGTGTGTGTGCATGTGTGTGCGTGTGTGTGCGTGTGTGTGCGTGTGTGTGCGTGTGTGTGTGTGTGTGAGTGTGTTTGTCCATGAGTGTGTGAGTGTATTTGAGTGTGTGTGTCCACAATTATGTGAGTGTGTGTGTGTGTGTGCGTGTGTGTGCGTGAGTGTGTGTGCGTGCATGGGCGCGCGTGTGTTAGTGCATGCGTATGTGTGTGTGCGCACAAGTGTGTGAGTGTCTGTGAGTGTGTGTGTGTGCACGAGTGCGTGAGTGTCTGTGAGTGTGTGTGTGTGCACGAGTGCGTGAGTGTCTGAGAGTGTGTGTGTGCGCACGAGTGCGTGAGTGTCTGTGAGTGTGTGTGTCCACGAGTGCGTGAGTGTCTGTGAGTGTGTGTGTCCACGAGTGCGTGAGTGTCTGTGAGTGTGTGTGAGTGTGTGTGAGGGAAAGACAGATGAGCCGGGGCTTAAGGAGGCTAACAGCGGGCGCAGCGCTATCATTGGCTCATGTCAGACGCTGGTGATGGAGGACCCGTGTGAAACAGCCCCTGACACCTGACAGAGGAAGAGTCACGCTCACACTCTCGCTGCTGAAGCCTCCCTTCAAGCCAAGCCTATTATCATTAACAACACATTTAGCATGTATTTTAAAGTTTGTACGTTTTTAATTTGCATATTAATTACAACACTTAAAAGGAATAATTGACTTAATGTGAAGATTCGTCATGTTCTCGTCCTCGTCTTCCAAACACACATGAGTTGTCAGGAGGTTTTCTGAAGGATCATATCACAGCTCTTTTTCTGTCACAGCATTTAATCAAATTGACAAAGACGTGTCAAGAACAACCATAACATTTCATAAACATCCTATCACATGACTTCTGAAGTCTTTTGTATGAGGGACAGACTGAATTTTAAAAGGTTAGTTCACCAGAAATGATCATTCTCCCTCATTTCGTCCTGATCCTGTGGGATATTTTGAAGAATGTTGGGAACCGAGCAGCTTTGGTGACCATTGACTTCCAGAGAAAGGTTCAGAAACACATGAGGAAGAGTGAATGATGACAGAATGATCATTTTTGGCTGAACTATCCGTCTGAAGACTTTATTCAGTGATGATTTCTTCAAGCGTTTGGCTGTTTGTATGTCTCTGAGTGTGAGAGATGCAGAATCCCGCTCTGGACATGAGCAGTGAGGCTGAGCAGGCGAGGTTTATTATTGTCCCTGTATTGTGACGAACAGCCAATAACTGATTATTGAACACATGTGGGGCTATGGCAAGCCCTTTTGACTTTTATTCATTCCCAGGATATGAATTCTTGATATCAGAAATTGGATTTTTACTTGTAGGACAAGTTGGCTTGAGAAAGACCATAAAGTTAGAAAAAGTCTTAGAAAGCTTGTAGTTT
>NC_137105.1:51754680-51779680 GCF_949357685.1 Gobio gobio | reverse complement strand
TTTGTGGAAACTGTCATACATTTTATTTCTCAAATGAATAGAAAGTTACAACACAGAAATACAATCTTTTGTGACATTATAAATGCCACTTTTAATCAATTGAATGCGTCATTGCTGAATAAAAATATTCATTTCTTTACTAAATAAATGTGGTCAATCAGTGTTGTCATTGTGCAGTCAAATATTAACATATTAAAAGGAAAATTGTGTACTTTCTATACAAGTGTCACCAACCAGAACTGCAAATAAAGAGTTTCATGAGCACTTTCCTCATATGCCAAAGCTTTGTCCTGTGCTTGACCAGTACTGTTGCTGACCACATGTGTGTAAGCGTCGCATCTGCTCATCACATCAGCGTTTATGGATGTAACAGGCGTGTGATTGGCGTGTTGTTTCTGAGCTTCATGTGGGCTGGTTAATTAGCTGAAACAAATAGAGAGTTCAGGAGCCATCTGGGGTGGAAAGAGAGTGTGTGTGTCTCCATCTGATGGTCTCTCAGCTTGAGCTGTCTGTCGCTCCAGTGGACGTCGCGCTGCTTCACCAAAATCAATGCCATGCTGATGAGGGACTTTATAGCCACAACCTTTTATATGTCACCAAAACAAGCGTCAGGATGTGCTGATCGGCTCTTCTATGCTCCATCTTGCATGATTTATTCATAATCATAAAGTCATCAGCAGTGTCCAGACTCTCAGAGAGCATCTCTGGCTTGTGGAGGATCTCTACACTTCTGTTTTTCCCCTTCAGTAAGAAATACACAGCTAGCTTGCTTTATGTGCGGGTGAGATGTGTCTCCGCTTGTCTGTGAGCCGAATGCATCTGCAAACGCCACAGTTACTGAAGCAGCGTCTGGAGCGTCTGCTGTGGTGTAGAACATTTGCATGTACATCTGCTGTATTGTTATGGTGTGCTTGTTGATTTGTGCTTACAGTGAACATTAACTTTAATAGCATGTGCTTCTTTGATACAAACGGACTCCCAGAACATCTACTGATAGTAAAATGAATGAACATATGACCACCTGCATTTACATAGCAGCACCAATTCAATGTTCAGCAGCAAGGCTTGAAATATAGTTGCAATTATCGGGGCCAAGCACAAAAAGGAACAATGTGACATGCAAGCATTGTATTGAAGCTTGTAGCTTCAGAAAAACAGCAACAATAGACGAATAAAGCCGTTTTCAGTAGAGGTCGACCGATAGTGGATTTTACAGATACGATAACTTGGTTGGACCGCACTTGCCGATAACCGATTAATCGACCGATAGTTTTTAAAATATTATTGGATTTTAAAAAACATAAGGAAAACAGTGCTGAAATTTATAGCAAGAAATAAAAAACAGTACTGATCCATGAAAATAAATCAAATGCTAAATGAAAAACATATAAATATGAATATTAAAGTGAGAAGTTCTAACAGAACAAAGTCTTCAGAAAATAATTTAAACATTAAAATATTACAGGTCAAATTTGTTTCTTTACCTATGACCTAGAAACATGCATGTACATTTCATAGGTAACACTATGCAAGTCCCTATGCAACAAGGATGTGTTAGCTTACATGAACTATAAGCATTATGCTGCGTTCACACCAAACGCCAATAGAGCGTCAAAATCGCGTCTACCACGTCTAGTTGGACGCTTGAACATTTTGAACATTTTAAATTGGACGGTTAATGAGCGCTGAGAGCCGCTGATCCACTGGAGCTCACAACTCCAAAAACACAAGATTATTTTTTTTCAATAGGCGCTCTCTTTATAAATAAACCACAGATTTGAGCTTTAAACAACTATATTCCCACCTGAAAAAGTCTTAAAACTACATTTTGTGACACAATAGTAGTATTTTTAAATTATGCAGGGTTTCTCATCACACCACTTCACCACGTGACCGCAGCGAGCAGGCTCCTGATTGGTTAACGCGACCTGAATTGACGCCAAAGTTACGATTTTTCAACTCAGACGTCAGACACGAATTCGCTTCAAACGTGCAAATGCACAAAAAGCACCACTTGCGCGTAACGCGAATATCGTGCAAGATGCTCAATTTGCGTCCAATTCGTGTCATTCGCGCGAACTGGCCGTGCAAATGAGGCGGAATCGCGCAGAACGCGTCTATCGCGCCGCAGGACCTCCACACGCGCGCCTTTCCATTGAAATCACTCGCTCCTGACGCTCTATTCACGTTTGGTGTGAACGCAGCATAATGCATACATTTTTACAGCATGGATTAATATGAGCAATATTGTACCTTGATCATTCATTTTAGTTCATAGTGCATTAATCAAGGTTAACAGATAAAAATTCAAACTCAATTTAATGTTGAAAGTAACATACTAACGATTAACAACTCTTCCACAGCATTTATTAACCTTAGTTAACGTTACAAACACTTGTTGTAAAGTGTTACCATTTCATACAAATCCAAACAGATTATCTAATAAAATACGAATGCACTTCTGCTTTGTTTATGTTTCTGTCGGCAGCATGACCATACAGTTTGCGTTCTCACATCACTCATTTTATATATGCAACATCTGGGTCGGACTTGCGTGTGTTTTTATCACATTGTTTTAACTGCTTGAGGTAGTGCTAATGTTAGCGTCCTCAGCCTCGTTGACAAACACACACACACTGCTGTTCTTTACCTGTTAATGCAGCATCTAGTCAAGAAATTAATTTCTTTATAATGATTTGGCAACAAGTACTGTAGTGTTCTGTATTCATACCGTTTCGCTGTCATGTTTTAAACGTGCATCTGATGTGTCAGCGCTCTCCATGCCGCCTCACGTGGTAATGTAAACCACACAAGGCGTCAGTGAGTTGTTATTTGGCCTCTAGAGGTCGCTCTCGTGCTTTATAATGCCAGCAGACCCTTCTCTACGCTCTCATACTGTTTAATGACAGCGCACCTTTGTCAGCTGCTCCAGCAATGGACGCAACACGGAAAAACTATCGGTGTGGATTTTTATGCAGATAACGATTGTTCCACCAATCAGCTATCGGTGCCAATTAATCGGCAAAACCGATGAATCGGTTGACCTCTAGTTTTCAGAGTATTTTAGTAAAAATGGCTAAAAAATCACAAATACAATCACTCTAATTATAATTTTTGGAAATTCTCAACTTTTTGAGTACCTTCAGGGCATGGTCCCGATGACACATACCGAGTTTCGTAATGATATGCTAATGTGTTCTTAAAATACATGATTTTTGGACAAACCATTCAAAAAATGTAATATCTTCTGACCAGTAGGTGTCGCTGTGCCGAAACACAGCATGTAGCCTCAGGTCATGCTTGGGATGACGTACCAAATTTGGTCTGAATACGCTGACGCGTTGCAGAGATGGATCCTTGTGTCCAATTTGGCGCGATTTTAGTCAAATTTGTTTGCGTGTTATTCGTGAACGGTTGGGTTCATCAAAAAGCTTTTGATAACTTTTTGCCAGCATGGTCTGAAGATGATCTGGACAGTATTGGACAAACCATCTAGAAGGAGTTTGAAAAAGTAGGGTTTTTGGCGGGAAAATTACTTCATAGGATGCAATCGAATTGGCTTGGGAATTTAGTTTCTAGCCCTTATGGTTCAAAAGTTATTAGCATAAGTGTAAGTGGAAATTTGGACAGTTGCTAGAGGGATTGAGTTAGAGACTGTTGTTTTGGTGAATGTTTGGCCTGTCCTCTATCAGTGTGCCAAATTTCACAACTTTTTACCATATGGTTCTATGGGCGGCCATAGACTCCCATGGCGGAAGAAGAAGAAGAAAACTAACGGATACAATTGGTGCCATCACACTATTCAGTGCTTGCCCCCTAATAACACTGTGCTGTTGCGTATGTCACATGCAAAGAGCTTAGCCAATCATAGCATTCAAGTCATTTACATATCAAGATCTTAAAGGTTTATTTGCAATGCTCAGAGAATGTGGAAAATCTGATATTCAGATATTCAGTATGAAGCTCTTAATGAAATGAAGGTTAATAAAGTGTATACATTTTGATTCTACATGACATATTGGGATGAAACAGTTGGTTGTCTTTATTCTTCCAGAGCCCCCGAGACCCATCGCCCCACCTCAGCTGCTGGGCGTCGGGCCGACATACCTGCTAATCCAGCTAAATGCTAACTCCATCTTTGGGGACGGCCCCATCATCCTGAAGGAGGTGGAGTACAGGATGACATCCGGAAGCTGGACGGAGACCCACGCCGTCAACTCGCCCAATTACAAACTCTGGCACCTGGATCCCGACACGGAGTACGAGATCCGAGTTCTGCTGACCCGTCCGGGAGAGGGGGGAACCGGACAGCCCGGGCCGGCTCTCATCACCAGAACCAAGTGTGCAGGTTAGTCGCTCAGCGGGATGTTTAATTCTGATTGAAAATGACGGACTTCCAGTCGCATTGCCTTTGCAAATCACTGTCAGTGCACACAGCCCTTAGTCAGTTCTTCCAAAAATGCATGACCTAACTATTTTTGTCCAATGAAAGTCAGTGGCGTCCAAAACTACATTGGCTTTCATTGTTTGGAATGACACGAGCGTGAGTAAATGATGACAAAATGTTTTTTATAGTGAATTGCCCCTCGGAAGTGTAAATACAGGAGGTTTGCACAGGTGCTTTGGGTGGTCTTCTGTGTACACACTCCTGCTCTGATCATACACACACAAACACACACACAAAAGGGGCAAAACGCAGGTTTTGGGCTCCCCTGGAGCAGATGGAGGTTCGTTTGCGTGTTATTCGAGAACGGTTGGGTTTATCAAAAAGCTTTTGATATCTTTTTGCCAGCATGGTCTGAAGATGATCTGGACGGAATTGGACAAACCATCTAGAAGGATTTTGAAAAAGTAGCATTTTTGGCGGGAAAATGACTTCATAGGATGCAATCAAATCGGCTTGGGAATAGGCATGTGCCGGTATCAAATGTTCATGTTGCGATTAATTGATGAAGCTTTTATCGCGGTATACGGTATTATCACGATGTTGAAATTCGTTGCAAAACGAGTGCTGTCATACTATAACTGGTTTAATAATTTTCTTATAACAAAAATAACCAAACATTTAAATACAATAAAGCAATACACAAAAATGTATAATATAATTTTTTTTTTTAAACAGATTAAAGTGCTAAAGAATTATAAAGAACAATAGGTAACACTTTACAATAAGGTCTCACTAGTTAATGCATTAACATTAACAAATAGCTACATTTTTACAGTTATTATTCTGTATAAGAATAATAGGACACGAGGGTGAGTAAATGATGGCAAAATGTTCATTTTAGGGTGAATTGCCCCTCGGAAGTGTAAATACAGGAGGTTTGCACAGGTGCTTTGGGTGTTCTTATGTGTACACACTCCTGCTCTGATCATACACACACAAACACACACACACACACACACACACACACAAAAGGGGCAAAATGCCCGTTTTGGGCTCCCCTGGAGCAGATGGAGGTTCGGGTTCAGCTGCAGTTTCGGAAGTGAGTTAATCTGCAGTTCATGGACTGGCCACTAGAGACAGACTCCAGAAGAGCAGAATCTCATTGAGCTCATGTTAAAATGGCCAACTTTACAGCAGAAGAACACATGTTTACAGTCTGGGACAAACTGTGCTTTTGGTCTATATGGCTTCATGACGACTGTGAGGGGGGAATGTTTTTATAACTCATTTGTTTACATTATATAAAGCCTTAAAGGATTAGTTCACTTTTAAATAAACTTTTGCTGATAATTTACTCACCCCATGTCATCCAAGATGTCCATGTCTTTCTTTCTGCAGGCGAAAATAAATTAAGGTTTTGGATGAAAACAGTCCAGGATTTTTCTACATATAATGGACTTCAATGGGCTCCAAATGGTTCAAGGTCCAAATGACAGTTTCAGTGCAGCTTCAACGGGCTTTAAATGACACCAGATGATGAATAAGGGTCTTATCTAGCGAAACTATCCGTTTCTGTGAGAAACCCAGCAGTATTTATGCTATTATTTTACTTCTTATCAGACGAACGTGATCATCTCTGAGCTACGCCATAACTTCCGGAGAGTGAGGTCAAATTAGATCGTGGTCATAGATGTATACATAGATGCCTCATTAGCGACTGCACGGATCAGTAGAATGAGGCATCTACTATCGATATATCTATGACCACGATCGAATTTGACCTCACTTAGCGGAAGTTATGGCGGAGCTCAGAGATGATCGCGTTCGATCGCGAAAGTTCTGCATAATTACGGGCGTGGCCACTTTGAGTGACACGTCCATATTTTTTTACAGTTTATGGGTAAAACGCAGGTTTTGGGCTCCCCTGGAGCAGATGGAGGTTCGGGTTCAGCTGCCGTTTCGGAAGTGACTTAAACTGCAGTTCATGGACTGGCCACTAGAGACAGACTCCAGAAGGAGCAGAATCTCATTGAGCTCATGTTAAAATGCCCAACTCTACAGCAGAAGAACACATGTTTACAGTCTGGGACAAACTGTGCTTTTGGTCTATACAGCTAATTTTGCCCTTCATGACGACTGTGAGGTGGTAAATGTTTTTATAACTCATTCGTTTCCATTATATAAAGCCTTAAAGTTCTGCATAATTAAGGGCGTGGCCACTTTGAGTGACACGTCCATATTTTTTTACAGTCTATGGGTAAAACGCAGGTTTTGGGCTCCCCTGGAGCAGATGGAGGTTCGGGTTCAGCTGCAGTTTCGGAAGTGACTAGAGACGAGATGAGGGTCTTCCTGTTCACCTCCACTGAAAGTGTTCCCCCCCCCCCTCTCGGTGTGTTGTATTTGCACATAAATAATTGCCTGGAGCTTCTTCGGAAACATAATTGGAAAATAAAGTAAACAAGAGCGCGTGTGGAGCAGCTATCGACGACTCCACTCACCCTCACGAACCGCGCGCGCGCGCGTGTGCGTGTGTGTGTGTGTGTGTGTGGTGTGTGTTTATATGTTAATCATGACTCAAACCATGCGCTGTATACCACCGCCCGTATATGAGAGCAAACACTCAGTCACACTGCACATAAGGGCCTTCATTTGAGCGCTGTGATGCCATTCTCTCCGCGGGTTTCCATGGCGCCCGTATTAAAGGCGGCGAGGACAGATATACAGCTCGTATGAGGAGGCACGAGCGGCGAGCGTCTTCCGGAGAGTGGAGGAGAGTGGAGGAGAGAGGGAGAGCGGCGTACGCATGGTTTCATTACAGAGAGATGCTCTGCGTCCCCAGTGGCGGCACAGTACGGCCGCCCACTCTGATTGAAATTCAAACAGGAGCCCCGCTCCCCCATCAATCGCATTTGAACTTTCATATGATTTTTTTTATTTTGGCAAAAGACGTTTTCCAGGTCTGCTTTAGACGTGGCTTTAGATGGAGCGCTCGCTGGCTTTTTCATCTCCCTCTAGCCAATCACACGCTTATCTCACCTCGGACAGGGAGAACTGAGTGGAACCGCTGAATTTACACAATTACATTTAGATTGGTGCCAGTCTGCCCGAGTGCTCTGTTTAAATTCACATTTTCTCTCTCGGTCTCTCTGTCGGTTAGTTTCCTGCTAAACCGTATTGTCTGGCGCTTGTGTGGCGTGTGCATATTTCACATTTATCAATATTATTATGTTTGGCAGCATAGTTTATCTTGGTTGTGGGTATGCATTCTGAAAAGGGCGACAGAGAGGAGGCGTAACTTCCTGAACGAACATCGTCTCTTGTCTGAGCACAACAGATTCTTTCCACTTAAAGACTCACTGAAGCTCCCAGCCTTTTGTGTGTGTGTGTGTGTGTGTGTGTTAATGTTTTCTCGGTGGGGACTTCAACCTCATAGGGACTCCATGTCCGCATGAGGAAACAAGCTTATTAATCATACAGAATGAGTGTTTTTGAAAATGTAAAAATGCTGAACGTTTTGTTGTGATGGACAGGTTTAGGGGTAAAGTTAGTGTGTGTGTGTGTGTGTGTGTGTGTGTGTGTGTGTGTGTGTGTGTGTGTGTGTGTGTGTGTGTGTGTGTGTGTGTGTGTGTGTGTGTGTGTGTGTGTGTGTGTGATGGGTAGGTTTAGGGGTAGGGTTAGTGTGTGTGTGTGTGTGTGTGTGTGTGTGTGTGTGTGTGTGTGTGTGTGTGTGTGTGTGTGTGTGTGTGTGTGTGTGTGTGTGTGTGTGTGTGTGTGTGTGTGTGTGTGTGTGTGTGTGTGTGTGTGATGGGTAGGTTTAGGGGTAGGGTTAGTGTAAGGGGAGAGAATATACAATTTGTACAGTATAAAAAGCATTACATCTGTGGAGAGTCCCCACAAAGATAGCGAACCAGACGTGTGGGTGTGTGTGTGTGTGTGTGGGTGTGTGTGTGTTGAGCTCCCAATTAGGTGTGTCTTCATCACAGCCGTGTTCCTGAAACCTCTGAGATCAGCAAAAGCCCCTCAGGCCCTAACAGAATTAAAAACTATCGCTCTGAGCTGTCCCTGCTCTTTTGAAATGTTCCAGGTTCGTCCCAAATACCTGGAGAAGAACGCTCTCCGTCAGCATCCACATTCATCTCAAAGGCAGTCGCTCTGCTTTCACACACACACACAGTAACAGAGAATAGTGTTAAAACATGAGATTTACTGGGGTGGTTTTCAGGAAACTTAAGCGAACATCTCCACTTGATTTCCAGTTCATTTAGTGGCTTTTCAGAAGACATGGTTCTGATGTTAAAGCTGTATTAACACATTTCAATCGTGGCAAACGTTCAGAATAGTTCTGGCGTGTTAATGAAGATGGCAGTGTTCAAGGGCGTAGTTTTGGGTTGAAGTGTGTTTAGTGGGCGTTTAGTGGGATCACGGGGCATGCTTGCCCAAGAGATATATTTCTTTGCTTGTTTGTTTGTTTATTTTTGGAAAATAGTTTTTTGTGTTATCATCCACATGCAAAGTTATAGCCAAGTAATAGCCTTGTTTACATAGGATATGTGATATATTTAATATTATCTAACCTAAAAACATCAGTTTGACAGAATTTACTTAAAATTTGCTGAAAATGGTAATCTCTTGGATCATCTGAAAGCCAGGTTTTTCCTAATATCTGTCATTATTAACATTATTGTTTGTTTAGATAGTGTTTTAAAGTGGAAAATGATCAATAGATAATAGCCTGATTCTGTTTTCATTAACTGTAGGTGTACATATTGGGGGGATTTGCTTGTTTTGGTTATTATTGGCAGATCTAGGCAGGTGGAGCTGGGGAGGTGGAGGGGTTCAGAGGAACTAGCCTACAGCTGAACCAGACTATTTAAATATTGAGCAAGCAATCTCATTGGCTACAGAATCAGCAGTAGCCAATCAGCTTGTGCCGTGTAGTAAATGCATTAAGGACTTATCAGCCTGCGCCCTCTAGAGTTTCATGACTGAACTAGATATTGAAATGCTCATTCCTATATGCTGATTATTCTGAGCACAGTTTGAGACGCCATTCAGTCTGAAACTCTAGCTTTTTGTCAGGAGAAACATAAGAAGCTGTAGCCTTCAGCATTTGCTCTCAGTTTAATCATATTGCTGTGTAGGAGAAACATTTGAGATATTAAGAGGATCTCATGTGTGATTTGTGAATATGAAACTAGACTCATTTCCTCCCGATGTCATGGGAATGTAATCTTTTTCATAACTTATACAGCAGCAGTGATCTTTCTGCTCGGGAACGTTCCCTTTCGGCTCAACTCGTGGTCTGTGAGAGTTGCGAATGGAAAAGGTTACGTCTGATTATTTTATTTTGTGGACACACAGCACGGAGAGGGAGAATAACGCATTGGCCTGCACATGTCCTGATTATCACTGCACGAAAAACCATTATGACAATGTTCCAGACATCTCTCCCCCTGCCTTTTTATTTTGGTACAAATGTCAAGCTATTTGCCTAAAATAGCAAATTGATCATGTTTCCCATGATTCCCTGCTAAATAAATGAGAAGTCAAACATTGCCTCGGTCGTCATTGTACATGTCAGTGCAATGTCTGTAATGATGTCTGGAGAAATGAGCGTGAACTGGAGATGGAATTGAATCGGTGGCCTTTGCTCGACACCGTTCAGATGGAACGCAGACAGACGTCGACGCAGACTCTCGGGATTTCTTGAACACTGGTTTCTAGAATGAAAATGGCTTCATCACAACTAAAAGAGATCTACTTCGAGATCCATTTATAATATGAATTGAAGAGATATTCGTTCCTCTCGGTTCACTTTTGGGTCAACTGAAAGAGGTGTGACTCGAGTGAATGTGACGTCAGGCCCGACGCAAGAGTGTTGTGCTAGTTTCAGCTGTTCTCATGTACCCCTTTTCCACCAGAATGAACCGGGTGCTAGTTCAGAGCCAGTGCTAATCCCAGTTCATAGTTGGTTCGACTGAGGAGCTTCTAAGAACCGTTTGCTTTTCCACTGAGAGCCACAACAGAGCCATGACTTACGTCACTGTATACGTCTCATCTTTCTCAGCAATGCTAGCGAGGCAGCGGCAGCGGTTTTCCCGCGGAATTGGGCTACTTCTAGCCTGGATGCCAGCCGAAATTAGCCCCGCCCACAACATTTTTACTCGGGCAGTTCGGTCTGGACTTGATCGGTAGAGAAGTAATTATGCCTGAACAGAAACTGTTCGGACCAATGAAATTGTCAGGGCGGGCTTTAGACGATGATGGACAGATGATCAACATTAACGACGTTAATTTAACGTAATCATCCACGTCATCAAAGGCGCTTGGGTTGAGTTTGTTCTAATCCTACACGGAGAACTTGTTCGTATATGCATTCACCTTTACTATTTCTCTCAGAAATGATGATCGTGTTGGTAAGTACTCTGTGTATCCTTAAATTCTTTTTAAGAACACCGGCAAAGATCGTTTACACTCATCTTCTTCTTCTAACGTTAGGCTACTTATTCCAGCGTGCGTGCAGGTACAGGGTTGCCAAGTTTTTACAACAAAACCCGCCCAATTGCTAATGTTCCTCAAAACTAGCCAAAAACAAGCCCAATAGCTTTCCAGGGGGGGTTCTCCGGGAAAAAGGGCATTTGGGAGGTAAAATATGTGTTATTTTGGCAGGGCTGGCAGCTAAAAATCGCATTCCTGGGTCTGTATATCACATAATTGGGGTCGCTTCAACCCGCGGACTTGGCAACACAGTGGAGTTGAGTTCTGTTGACATTTGACAACTAACGTCATGCGTCGCTCCGTTGCTCTGATTGGTTGTAGGTCTATCCAATTGAGGCCTTTCCTGGTTTGGTTGAAACACGCCCCATAATCACAGCCCAACAGAGCAGAATCAGACTCATATTCTGACTAGAATTGAGTATGACGACGTCAGGCTAGGCTACTTCATCACTGTTGCCGCGGGCTGTTTTTCATGTCTGCGGGTTGAAGCGACCCCAATTATGTGATATTTAGCCCCGGGAATGCGAATTTTAGTAGACAACCATGCCAAAAAAACACATATTTTACCCCCAAATGTGATTTTTACCGGGGAAGCCCCCCTGAAACGCGATTGGGCCTGTTTTGTTCGAGATGCATCGGCGCTGCGCAGACCGATCCACGTATGATATAAAAAACACATGAGTGAATCAAAAGCATAAGGAGTCATGTGCTCTCGCTGGACTCGTTATCATACGGCGATCGGTCTGCACAGCACCGCTGCGAACAAGCCTTCCATCAACAATGCAAACGTTGCGTTACTATTGATTCACATGGCTTTACGATCCTACATCGGCATCAAAACACAACGAAAACACAGCGAATCCAACGCATTCATGCAGCTCGCTGTAATTTGTATAGACGGAGATTACAAACGAACAGCAGCTGTTAGCTCCATTAACTGCTATTTCAACAATGGCGGATCTCCAGTTTGTGTTGGTCTTGTTGACTCCGCCCCCAGCGCCTGACGGAATCGGTTCTTACTTCTAGCCCTGTTCTAGCCCAGCAATGTTTTGGTGCTACTTAAGAACCACTTTTCCTGGCTCGGAGCTGTAGCTTTGGGTGTGGAAACACAAAGAACCGATTTGAAACTAGGCTCTGGCTCCGATCTAGCTCTAGCTCTGCCTTGGTGGAAAAGGGGTAATGTTCATGTCCAGCTCCTCGTTGTTTAAATATCAAATGCGCTGCTCATCTGTTCCCCCATGGGCGTCTGGTCTGAACACCAGGTGTGATCAGGAGCATTGCTGGAGCTGCTATTGGAGGAACTGAAAACACTGACCATTGACCAACACACACCTGGTCTACAGTCAATAGTGCAGTATTTGTGTGTTATTTAAAGAGTGTGTTAGTGATATGAGCCTATAGGCGGTGCACAACACACACACACACTCTGATTATTACACACAGGGACGCGCAGCAACACAGACACATGCCAAATATTAGAAATAAAGGATTCCTCTCTGGAGAAGTGTTCAGTCTCTCTTCATGTAAATAGTGAATCCTCTCATGGCTTTTAAAGGGAAAGGGAGATGAGACTCTGATTGGTTATTGCACGTTACGCCCAAAACACACCCATGACTCATTAAGAGACGAAGGACGACCCTTTTGGACCATGCGCCGACACGCCAACCTTTTGGATTCAGACATGCCCTGAGTGCACCTGCGCCATGAGCTCAGGCCGTTAAAATATGGCCCGATTTCTGTAGTGTCAATGTGATGTTAGCCCGTTCTGTTCTTTTAGCCTTGTTATCTTAACGTCAGTCATATGAGATATTAAAGCTGATTTTATATGTTATTGTACATTCTTCTGTCCCAATTATAAGCCTTTCATTTGGTGCTTCTCTTGAAGATTGTCTTAGAAATTGGTCTGAAAACAGTCTGGCGTAGAATTCACACTTCAGCTTTAAATGTCTATCATATTGCAGTTCAAATCACTCTCATATTTGTCGAAATAACTGCACATTTATTTTCTGACCATACAGGCTTAGTTTGACCTGTTTGTTGAAGCACAGACAGCTCTGTCACCCAATTGTAGACGTCTGTCGGCTTTCTTTTACTTTAAAAATGGGTGTATTGCAAGCTTCCAGTGTGTCCGGGTACGTTTGAAAGTCGTATTCCCATGTGTCTGATAGCCAGAGGGCAGGATGTAGTGGCACATCTGGTATTGCTGCTTTCTGTCTCTCTCTCTCTCTCTCTCTCTCGTACTGTGCCGCCTCTCCCCGTCAGTCTTGGCCTTTAATGCTGTGCTTTCAGAGGAGACCACCACCACCAATCCAGTTCTCTATAAAGATCAGTCAATTACCGGCACCACATAATGAGGAAAGGAGACGTTTGTGTGTTTGAGTGAATGCTTGGAGAGTAGGGGTGTAACTGTACATGTATTCGTACCGATCCGTTTCGCTACAGGGCTTTCAAGTCGGCTTGTTTTACGCACAGAACACACTTCCATCCGAGTTCCCACACGAACATATTAAGTATCCATTTTATCACGAAATACAAACGATAAATGCCGTTTTGAAGCTCTTTAATGTGGTGTGACAGATCTCTGTTTAGACGAGTGAACGCGATCGTCATAGTCAAAGAATAAACATGAATAAACAAAGGGATGTTGAGGATGTGTTACAACTTGAACTGAAACGCATAATTTGTGGTTTAATCGCCCAATCAGTGTTTCAACGGCGGAAAGACGTCAATAAAACTGCTTGAACAATTCTTTCACTAAAGATAAGCACTATATTAGCCTATATATTCATTATATTCTACTTAACCTGTTACTGATGTCTGAATTATTTCATGTGTGTTTAAATAAACCTGTCATGTAAATGCTGGGTATAAATGATTATATTTCAACAACGAATTGGAGTAAAAACATAATTTTATAATTAGATTTAGAAGTTAATACAAAAACTGCCTTATGGGAAGTTAAAATTTTTGCATAATGTGTTATTTGAGTGTTGATTATTATACCTGAAAATGAATAGCTACTGAATTTAGGCTAATTTGGGCTCTGTTGTTAAACTTTAATATTATAGTTATGCATAAGTAATAGGGCTCCCTATATAGTTTACACTTTACAGCATTAGGAGAGATAACTTTTATCTTTAAGAAACTTTTAGATATAATTGAATTAATATAAGGAAAGACAGTTCAGTAAACCACTGTTTGATAAAAAATAAAAATAAATTATATTTAGTTCTCTCCCCTGCTTTACCGAACCATGATTTCAAAACCGAGGTACATACCGAATGGTCAGTTTTGTGTACCGTTACACCCCTATTGGAGAGTCATCTATACCTAATAGTTATTGGATCTCCATCCCCCAAAAGAAAAGTTGGCCATTCATGTGGAGAGTCTGAGGCTTTACAAGTGGCTGAACATAGCGTCCGGGCCTAAGTATACAGATTGATGATAGACTGCATAGGTGGATAGGCAACTGACAGTCACACAAGCCAGGACGAGTTATCATTATGTGGTCCACACAGCAGAGCATCATTTAGAAAGGTATAGAAAATATCACCATAAACCACTTGCTAATGAAAGCTGTGTAGATAGAGAACATTAGGGGTCCCAGGACCGAACCCTGAGGTACCCCGGTGATGAGTCTTGCTAGGACATCATTATGTTGGCCAAGTAGATTATAAACCAGGAAAGTGCTGACCTGGACAACATTAGCATGGAGTTGTGTGAGGATTCTCTGGCTTATTAGAGTCCTGTGGTTACAGGAAAGTGGAGTAGAGTGACCACGTTTGAAGCCAAATTTCAATTAATATTACATCTCATGGAAATCAGATTCTGGCACACATAGTGAATTGGCTCTTTAGCTCATTGACTAAGTGTTTTTTGCAATCAAGTAATATAAAAGTCTAGAAGTATAATACTTTAAAGTATGCTGAATAAACATAAATTGAAGGACCCATGTGTAAAGTTCCTGATTCCAAATGAAATTACAAGTCAATTAGTTTAATCCTTTAATGCATGACGTTCATCAATGTGGACGAATCTTTAACCTTTCAGGGTAGCGATTATTCTCAAAAGTCTATTCAAGATGGCGTTTCCCAGATCTATTATATGTAACACAGATGTATTACATTCTCAGATGACATTGGAGGAGAGAAAAAATCCTTGGTTTTCTTTGTGTGTGTGTCCGTGTCCAGGCTGTGTGTTCTGCACTGTTTGACTTTGACCACAGTGTGTAGGTATAAGGTTGTGTGGCAGAGAGAGAAAGAAAAGGTGCTGTAATTATCATGAACTAAATGAGTGTGTGCGGTTAAAGTGCTGATTGTGCTGAACGCTGGCTCTCCGAAGGCCCACACGCACGCCATGCTCGATTTAGCAGGCCAATTTTCAATTAAGCTACATCACAAATGAACATCGGCCATTTCAGGAAACATCGGCTTCCCATTTTTTCTGCCTATGTGGCAGAATGTGAGATTGGATGAATCTAATCGCTAATTGTCATCGTCCGTCAAGGTGAAAGCCTTCTGGGTAAGTACAATAAACATGCCTCTTGCAGCATGCCTGATGTTCTCTCGGCCTCCATGGGTTTGGTGTTTAAGCAGACTGGTCGAAATGTGCCGTTCTTGTGATTGATTATTAGATACTGTGGTACTGATATTGATGGATCTTATATTTTTAAAAATGCTGTTCATGATGCATATGGTAGTGGGCATTCTTGACACGTGTTGACACGGGAAATGTTGATATGAAAGCAGAAGATGTGCGTATGGACACAGGCTTTCACACTGGCAGCTTTTGTCGCGCGCAGCTGAACCGCTGTGTGTGTACTACAAATACAGACGAGTATCGTCCATCCTGTCACCTTTTCCGGTGTTCTTGGGCAGCATGATCTGATATGATGCGCCCATTTTCCCCTGTCCCACACACATATGCATATAATATATAGGTAGTTAATAGGGTTGGGTACTGTTCACATTTTAATCACTGAAATTCGGGGCCGGTACCCAATGGTACCTTTTTTCTGTACTTTAGGGATGTTTACCTCAATAACTGTGCAGAAACTGTAAGTCATTTATAGAAGTGTTATTGACATTATGCCAGAGCTGTCTGCATTGTCTGTGATGTTTGTTTACTGTAATATTTACCAGTCAATAGTAGGGCTACTAGCTACTCAATTAATTGAACTCATAAAAACAACCATTTTAATATATATATAATTTCATTACTATGAAAAGATTTCCCACCAATTCTGTGTTGTGCATTTTCTGGTAATCAAATGAAGACATAATATATTTTAATTTAACTAAACAATCCTTTTTGTCAGACAAAGTGCTGCACAACTGAGCTTTATACTGTTCAAATTAAAACATCTCAAGAAAATTTGTATTATTACATTAGTGTTAGTATTAATACGTTGATTAGTGTACAACACTAATATATTTGTCAAGATAAACCAAACTTTTATTTTGAGGGGTTGTCGTGAGGATCTTTTGAGTTTCTGTGTGTTTATGATATGACGGTAGTTTTTCTCAAATAAAATGGTAAAATGCTGATGAAGTGACTCGGAGCAGCTCTGGAGATGAAGTTCATGCATTCATGCCCTCATGAGATGGAAAAATGCGACCGTCACGCGCAATTCAGTGTGTGAGGTAAATTAAACCACGCATCTGCGCCATTCATTCACATAAAAAACAAGAAAAGGACCAGAAGGACATGGATGATTCATATTTAAAGCTGCACTATGTAACTCCGCTAGAGGTCGCCTGTTCAAAGCAAAGGTGTAGTTTGATGACGGCACGTTTGAGCACAGAATCTTGGGACATGTGGTCTTCAGCTCACAGCCGGTGGGAAAGAATCGAGACAGGACTCGGGCAGAAATCATGTTGATGGATGAGATTATTAACCTTACTGTAGTGAAGCAGAAGCAGGAGCGTGTGTTGTGGAGCTGAGGAACCGCTGGAGCGATTGTTAATAAGATGAACGCAACACACGCCTCACGAGCAGCGGGACTTTTATTATGCCACAGTCGCCGGCGGGACTTTTATTATGCCACAGTCGCCGGCGGGACTTTTATTATTCCACAGTCGCCGGCGGGACTTTTATTATGCCACAGTCGCCGGCGGACTTTTATTATGCCACAGTCGCCGGCGGGACTTTTATTATTCCACAGTCGCCGGCGGGACTTTTATTATGCCACAGTCGCCGGCGGGACTTTTATTATGCCACAGTCGCCGGCGGGACTTTTATTATGCCACAGTCGCCACTTCCGCTCCTCCGCTCATGAGTGTGAGGTAACGCAGCTCTGTTGATCATATTAGACTCATCTGAGTGTGTTGATGATGGGATGGCGTTACTCTGTGTGTTCTCTCAGCCGCTGCTATGACACTTGTTCACACTGCAGTGAGAGGAAAGCGTTTCTGCAGAATAAAACCGCAAACCAAGGGGAACGCAGATATGATGTCATCGACAGGCCACGCCCTCACACGTCCCGGTTCCTCGGGTTAAAGAGCATCTCACGATTTACAAATAGTTGGAAACATTTGGGATATTGCAAGTACTCAACTGAACAAAATATATAACACTGTGCTAGTGGTTTTTGGATATTTTACTGAAAAATTTTTACATAGTGCAGCTTTAAATAGTCTTTTTGCGGTTTAATATTCATCTAAACCTTTACCTAAAGTCTTTATCACCAAATGCGATCTCAGGAACCGAAACTTGTGAATCAGTACTCGTACCGATGTAATTCGGTCGGTGCCCTTAAAAGTACAGAGTTTGGTTCCCTAACTCCAGTAGTTAAAATGATAAAAGTAATCTTAATATTAGGATATACCTCTAGTTTTTATCATTTAAACAGGCCTTTTGAAGTTTGGGCAAAAACTCCAGGCAAGGATGTGTCATATGGTGATTGTGAAACACCTCACTTATATGATTTCATGGTGAAATGTTTTATTTTTAATGAAAATCAGGTCAATTTTGATCATGAACAATGCACTGTGGCTTTAAAGGGATAATTCACCCAAAAATAAAAATGATGGTTGTAAAACCCCATGGTTTACTCACCCTCAAGCCATCATAGGTGTGTATTTTTACCAGCCAAAAACGCATGTCTTAAACCAGACGCTAACTGGTAGATTGCTTTGGTCATTATGGAAATGATCTGGTTCTTTAATTTGCGCGTCGTCAATAGATCACTAGCAGAACTTTCCACTTTTACACGTTTTTTTTGGAATTGCGCTCTCACTCTCACTCTAAATCTGGCCCATACGCTCTACCAAAAGCATTTGTGGCGTTATATTGAACAGATGCAAAGTTGATGTTCACTGAAGATCTTCACAGCCCCCCCATGCTGTCCTTGGCGTGTTAATGAAAACCCATAGTGATGTCCGAATCATTCTTTTGAATGGGATCATTCTTGGATGAACTTTCCACCAGTTTCACTAGTAGCCAAAACTGTGCTAATGTTGGTAGAACCAAGTGTTTATTGAGCCTCAGGAGGGATAATAGGCTGGGGAATTACAGCTTCTCAGGTGTAAAGAAAAACTTATTTTAGTGCTGTTTTGCAGCTTTGCTTTAGCTGAGTAGACCGAAGAAATATCTGGTGGTTAATATTAGAATATTATGTCTCGTGAATTACTTGTATTTAGAGGCAAGCCAGCTCACCAGAGTCCATTACTTGTTTCTGAAGGAAGAGTGTGTTCTGTTACACATGCACTTCTTTCTTTCTATCAATCTAAATGAAGTGTGTTTGAGCAAGCGCTTGAGTAAATAAGCCTGGCCGTTGGAACGTGTCAGCTACGCTTTCGCCCCACCCGCTTCTACAGTCTTCACCCCAGGACTTGCTTTGTGTTGTGCTTTGCCCACTAATGATTTCAGTCGGATGATTTGCACTCGCAGAGTCTTTCAAGGCAACTGTAATAACCTTAATTTTAACGGTCAATCCATAGCAGATTTTAAGAGGTCATTAAGCCCATTAGCCTGTGGTTTAAGACGATTGATTAGGTCTTGAAAGACATTGATCAGGTACCTCGAGTGTGTGTCGTGGAGGGGAATAAATCGCTGAGATTCTCACATACTCATTTGTTTCCCTTCTCTCATTAAACGTGTGTTTGTGTGAAACACTCCTACACGTCCTAGTTTCTTCTTTACACCTCGGCTTCCTATTTTACCGTAGGAGTGCGGATCCTGTTTGTGTATTTACTCAATATTCTGTGTCCCAGCCTATCTCATAAAGAACGCAGGTCTGCAGATCCAGCAGACAAACATCATAAAGCCTGGAGATTATCAGTTTATGTCCAGAGAACGTTATTTAAATGGAAATTACTTCCTCTCCCGCCACACGCTGTATTTTATTTGAGCTCTGTGCCACGCGTTGCTGGTGCTGGATATTAATGTTAATGGTGCTTGTGTCTTTTCAGCATTCAGATGATTTTCTCCACTCTTAACATATTGTAGGTGTTTATAGGTCTTTTAATGGCTTCATATGGGGGGAAAAAAACTTGTCGCAGGAACACGCTCTTGTAGGCCATTTATTCTGAACAAAAGTGTTGGACTAATGGATCAGTGCTCATCTTCGACTGTGAAGCAAATCACCTTAAAGTGGAGGGTTTTTCCACCCTGAAAATGAAAAGAAAGCAGCAAAAACAAACAAGAAGTTTCCAGCAACAACCATTTTTCCCCCTGTTCCCACTGAAAGTGCTGCACGGTGAAACAAAATCACAGCTAATCAAAAAAGTTTTTTTAATAACACGTACCTAGTGTTTTATGCCGCATAATTTCTGGTTCTAAACTTCTACAACTCTTTTATCTGTTTAATATGCACAAGGAGCACTACTTTGGTCCAATGAGAATTCAGTGTGGGCGGGGCTATCTGGTGCAGCACAGAAGAAATGGCTGACAAAGGGCCTTATTTTAACAATCTGAGCTCATGGTGCAGGTGCTCTCAGTGTCCGAAAAACAGGCGGTGCAGCCGGTGCATGGTCCAAAAGGGTCGTCCCTTTTCTCTTAATGAGTCATGGGTGTGTTTTGGGCGTAACTTGCAAGAAACCAATCAGAGTCTCATCTCCCTTTCCCTTTAAAAGCCAATTGTGCTGCACCATGAGAGGACAGCAAAATGTTACGAAATTTGACAATACGAATAAAAATAACAAATAGGCTTAAATTTTCCCCCCTACTGTGTTGGTAGCAAAATGTAAAATTTTGTTTCTTGTCAAGGCGAATAAAATAATAAATACAATTTTTGTGCAGACTACATTTTTATTTTCTCCGTGGAAATTTAAATGTGAAATTCTGGAAACGAGATCTAAATTTAGCGGGATGGTCGGGTCGGGAAGAAAATGATTCTAAGCGGACAGCGGGTGAACAAAGAGTGTATATATATCGGGAACGGGTGGGTGAGGAATATAACCCTTAAAAAACAGTCCTGCGCAGACCTCTAGTCAGTGGTTTTCAGTTCCTCCAATAGCAGCTCCAGCAATGCTCCTGATCACACCTGGTGTTCAGACCAGACGCCCATGGGGGAACAGATGAGCAGAGCATTTGATATTTAAACACTGAGGAGCTGGACATGAACATGAGAAATGCGTCTGGCTGAAACTAGCAGAACACACTTGCGTCGCGCCTCCGTCGCTTAATTGTAAAAATCTAGTACTATTCACATACTATACCTTATTTACTCAGAAAACCCAAGTTAAGATGAATTGATTGGTTTGAGTGCCATTTTTCCAATGGCCAAAGGACAGTCGCCATTATGGAGATCAGTGTTTCAGTTGGTTGGGCATATAACTGTAATTCTCTTTCTATTGATGCAGCGACGCAGCAATACATCACAGTTATTTGGTTTCAAAGGAAGAGAAGTAATAAATATGTTGCTTTTAAAAGTTGATCTATAGCTTGTGACTGAATAATTAACTATAGTTAATGATATAGTCAGAAATTAGATCACCTTTTAAAAGCAACGTATGTAATACTTCCCTTCATGTCGTATAATGATCATTTACAATTTTATTAATAACACTTACATCATAAACACCTTGTGAGCCGTTTAATTTATGTTGATATAATACCTCTATATTTATGACAGTATCTTGCAGTTGATCATGCTTGAGTCACACACACTTCAACAATGAACTTTCTGCAAATATTCTCTCTGTTTTTTGCTGGTATGTTTTTTGACGCACCATGAGGTGATGTTTGGTTTCTGTTTGACCGCTCTGTTAAATCACCCGTCCGCGTACTCTCGCCCCTGTGTTTTACTCTCTTCACCTCGGCATGCCGAGGTGGGTGTGTGCACGTATAATGATATTTATTCCCTGCCCTTATTACCCATAATCCTTTGCGAGTGTAGTGGTTAAGGTGTGTGTTGACTCTGCGTGCTTATCAGGTCCTCAACAGTCCTCATTTGAATTTCAAAAAAGCCAATTGGATGAACATGCTGGTGGAGTGCAGGTACGCGGTCCGTTTTACCTTTTACTGCCCTTTCATCTGCCATCCGCCTCTCTCTCTCTCTCTCTCGTCTCACACTTCCTCAGGCAAAAAAACTACAAAAAAAACACATAAACCACAGCCTATTTCCACATGCTGAATCTCAATTCAACATTTTCAATCTCCCCGCACAATAAAATCCCAATATATTACAGAACTCTAACCCCCACACAGCCGGTCCCCAACCCGATGAATAAAACATGACATGGAAAAAGAGCCCGCGACCAAATATTACCCCATCAGAGGAGAGGTAATCTACTGCACAAGCCACTCGCACTGCTTCAGAAGTTCAGTCTGCCCTGATCCCTGTTCCAGTAAGCACCGTCGCACTCCACGCATAAATATCTGGGAGAAAGCGAGGGATTTGTTCACTCCATCCGGATGTACATTCTTTTTCAGTGTAGAACTGAAGCTGTCAGGAAAACGGCTTATTTGCTTTTGATCTGAAACAGTCTTAGCTTTCAAATTCTCTCAATTAATGTTTGTTTGTGTCTCTGGTGGCTCATCTCTTCCTCTTTACTACTAGTTACAGCAGCAAATAAACACGGATGAACATCAGAAGGTACAGTATGTTGAAAGATACAGAACTCACTGATATGAATCATATCTCATGTAATCCATCAGTCAGTGTTTCAACCGCGGAAAGACATCAATAACAGCTGGAGAACAATAATAACACGTCACCAGAAAAAACATTCAATGACCATAAACTCAAATATCAATGCATTTTGATACATAAATGCACTTTATTACATATTCATTATACTTTTACTCAACCAGTGTTATGTCTATATATTGTTTAAGATCTATTTACACTTAACAAAGACTAAGGTTTAGATGGTGTTTGTTTGAAATGTTGATTTGAAGTGTCAGTTTTTGCATAATTTTTACTCGTGTCAAAGCTGAACAGAGACGAGGACATCAAAGTTCAATAAAAGTGTGACAAAAATGAACACCCAGTTGAAAAATACGTACTATTAAATGCATTAGAAATGTACTTGAGTATGTTTTTAGTACAATACAAATAGACTATAATGCATTTTTAATACATTTAATAGTCTTTTTCACCTGGCAGGTATGCTTTATCACAGCTTAATCGATCTGATTTCAACCTCTTATTTGAGTCTTTCGTCAATTTGACCATATTGTTACGGCCACACCAGTTCATTTGTGTGTGTGTATAATAGGGGACTAAACTGTGGCGAGATTTGGCGTCTAGGTGAAAAGCTGTCTCGTGTCATAATGTTATGACGGAGTGTGAGGGTGAAGTTAGGATAGAATATGCCAACACTACGTTTACATTACGCCTCCGCTCTAGTTTTGCTTTTTATAGAAATAAAAACGATCTAATTCAGGCGGATAACAGTCGCTTCAATTCCATCAGCTCATCCAACACGAGCGGTTCGAGCCGTACATAGTGCGCAGAACTGATCACGAGAAGACATTGAGCGTGTGTTATGAGTGTGTGTTACATGTTAGTGGACTGGACTGTGGCGGAGGATTCGTTGCGCAGCAGAAGCGTCAGTCTTATATTTTAAAATGCGCATTCAGCACCACCGCTCCATGTTCACAGAGTACGCATGATCGCGAAATTGAAAGTGAAAGTAAACGGGTGCGCGCATTCAAACGCAATTTCAATACGTTTCCGCTGTTTGAAACACTCTATTTGCACTTTGAATATTGAGTACTTTGATTATGGTATTATGGTTATTGTTTGCACTTAATATCTTTGATCAATTTGTGAGAAGGAGTTCACGTTAGGAGGTTAAAAGATATACAGTAAGGTCTGAAGAGACGATCATACAGGAGAGAAGCCAGTCAGGCAAAACTTTTACAGTGCTTGTTGTCTTTTACTGCATATGATAAATCATACTCAGAAAGTAGAACTGAAATGACATTCATTACAAGAAGATGAGTTAAAACATTTCAAATGCACCTGTCATGTATTTCATCATTGAGGATTTCTGAAAAATACTATGTTAAAATTCTCGTGAAGCCAATCTCGTGTCTCGTCTCGTGAGATAAGCGTCTCGTCACACCCCTAGTGTATAGTAGTGTGTTTTGTACTCTTGTGTAACCTCTAGCTGTTCGTTTTTTTACTGCATTGTGACTAAATTATTGATTTTATTTCACACATTTGCAAAACCTTGCTCTGTGTTATAGTTGTGCTAGTTCGTGTGTGTGTGTGTGTGTGTGTGTGTGTGTGTGTGTGTGTGTGTGTGTGTGTGTGTGTGTCTATGTTGCACTCTTGATATTTTAGAGTGTAACCCTTTCATTTAGAAAGTTTTCTTCGCAGTGGCTGATTTGTAGTTTGTACCACCAAAAGATTCTCTGAGATTTAGTTTTTCCCATTCATTTTCTATGACGGTCTGGATTTTTGACCGTGAAGGAGCCAAGTGTGACTATTTTTTCCAACCCGTCAACCTATCCGAATCGTGTCCATGTTTTGTTGTGTGTTCTCAAAGCTCAGCTAATGCGACAAAAGTCACCAAGTGTCATCCCTTTCCGTTGAAGAAGAAAAAAAGTCTGATTTTTTTTTGCTCATTTTTGACCGAAGAGGATACATTTTTCATTTGTTCTCAATTTTTTTTCTACGTTTCTGAAATGTAGTACAATTATACCACCGGAATAATGATTTCTGAAGGATCGTGTGACACTGAAGATGCTGAATAATCAGCTTTCCATCACAGGAATAAATTCCATTTTATAGTATATTCCCAAAGAAAACATTGAAATAATATTTCCGAGTTTTGACTGTATTTGTGATCATATAAAGGCAGTGTTGGTGAGCAGAAGCCAGACGGTAGTGTGTTTATTTGAATGCATTGGCGCTGGTTCCCAGAGTCAGCACTGCTTTAAACTGGGGAACAGCTCTATTGAGTTTATATGGTAATGTGGTCTGAAACGTAACAATAATGGCAAAAACACACAAACACACAGTTTCTGGTGACTCCATTCAAAGCTGATCATTAATCATGCAAACCGTGCCCTGATGAGACAGCGCATAGATGGGCGATACATTATGTAATGAATTTATCATTCTCTGTCTGAACAATATCTCCATCTGTTGCCCCGTGCTTCGTTTCCCTCTGATAGTAATAGAGCTCTCCGGAGAGGTTGTGTGTGTGTGTGTGTGTGTGTGTGTGTGTCGTGCTTTCAATTGCACCCAACGCCGAAGCTAAAAGCTACGCACATGTTCAGAGCGCGAGCTGAGGAAGGTGCTACGCCGGTCGCTTAATTGAAAATGTTGATGTGTTGATCGTTAAGGGGGGGCTGTGAGATTGCCCCGTTGCTTTATGGGTAATTGATATGATGCTGCTGTGACACGCTCACTGTTTCATTTTCCCCATGGGAATAGTGTGAATTAGTTTTTTTTTCTTCTTTTCTCTTTTCTTTCTCTCCGCTCCCTCGGGGAGAGACAGTGGAAGGCGAAACACTCGTTTTTTTATGATTATCTTTTCTCCCCCTCCCTCGCTCTCTCATGTCCGCTGCCACTGAAGAAGTGATTTAT
The DNA here is from genome assembly GCF_949357685.1 of Gobio gobio. Taxonomy (NCBI): domain Eukaryota; kingdom Metazoa; phylum Chordata; class Actinopteri; order Cypriniformes; family Gobionidae; genus Gobio; species Gobio gobio. The sequence goes on along the minus strand of NC_137105.1, from coordinate 51,754,808 downwards.
TAGCGCTTGTCAGAGGAGGATAAAAGGTGAAACATAATCAAGTGTGGGATGCACTGAGGCCTGCGCGCGCGCGCGCGTGTGTGTTTGTGTGATGCACTCTCACGCCTTGAAAGAACGCTGAATTTCCT
>NC_137105.1:51692180-51752180 GCF_949357685.1 Gobio gobio | reverse complement strand
GACCTGGTAGTCTTGAAAACATCAGTAGCCAACCCTTCAGAAAATTATGTCGAATTAATACCGTGCATTGTGCCTATTTTTACAGATTTTTTAGAGTGCTTATTTGCATACAAACATTTAGACTGCACATAATGTAGTTTTATATGAACTTATTAATGGTGTATTAATTTGTCTTCTCCAATTTGTTGTTGAAATATAAACATTTAACCCTCGGGTGCTGTTCAGCCATTTTTTAAGGAAAATTTTTAAGTTTATATATTTACGAAACTTTGGCACTTGCTATGTGAGCAAAAAAAAAATAATTCATGGACATGATTCAAAAAGGTCAAATGATCCTGAAAAAAACAGTCACGCTTGTGTTGTTCGCAGTCTAAAATGAGCGCATTGGAAATGAAGGCGAGATGAATTTCTAGTGGAGGCGTTTGGTATTGCACCCAAACACAATCTCATTTTTCGAGATATCAACCTCAAATTTGGAACTTGTTTAGATTTAGATAGTCTTTGATTTTCTCACAGTTTTAGAGTAAAACGTGTTTTTGAAAATATATAATTCATATAGAAGTAAAAAAGTAAAAGCTAATTTTGTAATTTTCACTTTTTTACATTTTTTCACTTCAGCAATAATCTGCCAAGTGTCGTCTTTGAACAGAGATCAAACTTCAGTCTGAGCTCCAAAACATTCAACATTTATGTTAAAATTGGAACTTTAATTTGCAAGTCTACACTCAAAAAGTGAATAAATGGATTGTAACTACAGCATAAATATCATTCATTACCATAAAACCCCTAAAAAATGCGAAATAATACATTAAAAACATTATCAAACTAAAATATAGTGCAATCATTTCATTGAAAGAAATAAAAATTCGTCATTTTTGACCGTCACATGAAGATATTTTGTGTTTTGTGACACATTCATTCAAACATACATTAATGAAGACAAAAAATTTTTTTTACTTCATAGGAATAGTACGAAACTTCGGCACTTGCTATGTGAGCACAAATTCAAAAAGGTCAAATTATCCTGAAAAAACAGTCACACTTGATTTGTTTGCGGTCAAAAATAGCGAATTGAAAATGAAGGCGAGATGAATTTCTAGTGGAAGCGTTAGGTACTGCGCACACACAAAATCTCATTTTTCGAGATATTAACCTCAAATTTGGAACTTTTTTAGATTTAAGGCTTTGATTTTCTAACAGTTTTAGAGTAAAACATGCTTTTGAAAATATATATTTCATATAAAAATTGTGTATTTTTCATAACAATAACGTAAATTCTTTCCCTTTTTTTAAATTTTTTTCACTTCAGCAATAATCTGCCAAGTATCGTATTTGAACAGAGCTCAAACTTCAGCCTGAACTACAAAACATTCAACATTTATGTTTAAATGGGAAATTTAATTTGCAAGTCTATGCTCAAAAATTAAATAAATGGATTGTAACTACAGCATAAATATCATTTGGTACCATAAAATCCCTTTAAAAATACGATATATTAAATAAAAAACATTATCGAACAAAAATATAAAAATGCCGTCATTTTTGACCGTCACGAAAACCTTGTGTGTTTCGTGACACATTCATTCAAACATACATTAATGAAGACAACAGATTTATTAATAAAACAATGAATATGTAATAAAGTGCATTTATGTATCAAAAGCGTTGATATTTGAGTTTACGGTCATTGAATGTTTTTTCTGGTGACGTGTCATTATTGTTCTCCAGCTGTTATTGACGTCTTTCCGCGGTTGAAACACTGACTGATGGATTACATGAGATATGATTCATATCAGTGAGTTCTGTATCTTTCAACATACTGTACCTTCTGATGTTCATCCATGTTTATTTGCTGCTGTAACTAGTAGTAAAGAGGAAGAGATGATCAACAGGCCTCAATAAAGAGACTGAAGCGCATGCAGAGACTGATATTTCATATCAAAAGTATCACAGCACAAAGCTTATTGTGATTATTGGATGGCAGGTGCGCCACAAGAGACTAAAAGATCCATCTTGGGATTTAAGAATCGATGTTGGTTCATGGAAACGAGAACCGATACTGGGATATCAGTATTGTCAGCCCTACAGCACGCTTTTCTCTTTGTTTGCCCACACTTATAATGTTCAGGAGGAAGCCGTAAACAGCATTAAAGAGCGATATTTAGCATCTGACTCACGTCGGTCAGAGTTTACAGTCCAAACACGAGCCCCGTCTGTGGATGTACCATAAACAACTGCAGTTTAGAAGCCAAATCTGTGCTGATAATAAAGGGCTGATGGTGTCATATTTTAAGGAGCGCGGGCTGTCAGATAGGTGTGCATCTGCTGCGTGTGTGTTTGTTTCTTAGCTAATGTACGCGCCATTAGCAGACTGCTGCATTGATTGTCTTGAAATTTATGGAGCGCGGCCCATTACGGACCTCTCTCTCGGCCGTTTTCTATTTCCCTCCTGCCCACAGGGAGTCTCACTTGTGGTGTAAAAGCATAATTAAAGCTAACCAGTATTGGATCTTTACCCATGATTACACTGTGCTGGACATGTGCGGCTCCCTGAGTAATGGGATTATGGGAAGTATGTGGGCAGACGGTCTTTGTGTTGGCCAAATATGCTACCCTGTCGATGAAACCTGGGGCAATTGACAAGGCCGTCCATCTCCCATCTCTTTTCAGTATCCGCTCGTCGTGCGTCTGGCGCTAAGATCCGATAAACAGCCCTTCAATATTACATTCGCATTCCCTGACCCTGCAATTTACAGCAATTAAATGAAAGGCCTCCTATTACTCTGATCTCTTTCTCTTCCTTTGCTCCATTATGTGGACTCGAGGATAAATTGCCTTCGTGATCAAGTGTCGCCCCGGTAAACCTCTCATTTACACACACACACACATCGCGGCTCGTTTATTCTGAAGTAGTCGGAGGACGTGTTTGGCGGTTTAAAGCCATCTTCAGATGCCTCTGAAGGAAGTGAAGTATCACGGTGTCGCTCGAATGCTAAATGACTGTGGGATCCAACTCAAACACGGCTCACCTTTTGTTTTTATTGTGGACGAAGACGATAAAGAGAGCAGAATGTAATATTATTCATATTTGAGCTGTACCGGTGAGGTTTGTGTACACAAACACCACTCACACATCCACAAAAAAGGCATATTTTCATTTCTGTCACACCTCAGATTATGTGTTTTAGATTGTGGCGCTCCACACCACGATGGGAATGGTTTTCCTCCCGTACAGACGGTGTGTATTCACCTGCGTGAAGTGGCAGAACAACAGCAAATCGATGAGTCTATTCATCAGGTAGCTGTGCCATTGAGAAGTCATTGTGAATGAGATTAGCATTGATCTGAGGCTGGAGATGCCACCGCTTTATAACCACAGACACAATGACACAAAGCACTGCCTCGTGGGAAACAATCATGCCTGCTAATGAAATCAATGGCTTGGCTGTCTTAAAATGTCACTCTGTTGGTTTTGTTGGTAGTAGTTTTAGTGGCGTACAGTAGGGAGAGGGCAAAATGGTGCGAGTTTTGCCGTTCTGTATTGACTGACCATCGCTACACACAAGACAAGAAAGAGTTTCTGTTCACAGCTTTACTCAAGCACACCAGTAAAAGACACAGCTCTGTTTACCTGCAGCAGGACGGGGAATATATGCTGTCATTTGTTGTGTTCAGCTCACAGCTTTCATTCATGCATGGCATTCAGCACTATACTGTACAACTATATATATATATATATATATCAGTGGTGTGCGGTGGTGTTTTAAATTGAGGAGGCAAACACTCGTCATGTTTTCAGGTTTGATTTTGACGTGACATAAAGCGGTGATATCTAAATGGCTGTGTTGTTTACTTACTTTTTCATTAGTCTTACCATTAACGCATCATTATCTTCATTCAGGCTGATCCGTTGAACGCACACAAGAGGCGGGATTTATCACATTAACCTGTTATAACCCATCATATCCAGTCATAGCGCGATGATAGATAGCTCATAGATAGCTCTCACGTGACTTTTCCCCATTCATTTCAATTACCCAGCACAAAACTTTTAAAAGGGGGCCAGATTCGATGTTGTGGACACGCCTGGGGGGCGGCGCCTTTTATTTATATATATATATATATATATATAGCTTGAGATGTAAATTTAATACACAAACTAGGGATGTCCCGATCAGGTTTTTTTGCCTCTGAGTCCGAGTCATTTGATTTTGAGTATCTACCGATACCGAGTCCCGATCCGATACTTCTATAATAATTAAAAAAAGAATAAAGAAGAGCGAAAAAACAGATCCAGGATGTTCCTTATTTTTTATTTAATTCACCTTATTTAACCAATAGCGTCACTGCAACAAAGTGATGTCATGCCGCACGCGTTGCTGTTTCTGTGTGGAGTCAAAAGGGTCTAACTCTGTGCCACCGCATAACTATAGATGTGTTAAAAAATAATGAGAATATATATACATATATGTCCGATTCCTGATTGGGAGGTAACGTACGATTCTGTCACATATTCCCTGTGTGTTTGTTGACACTGAGTTATTTCCTGTCCTGTGCCATGTGTTGTAGTCCTTTGTAGTTTTTCATGTTGTATTAGTTCTCCCAGGTGTTTCCCATTTAGCCACTCCCTTTTGTTACCTCGTTAACCTTGTTTCCCTGTGTATTTATACCCCACTGCTTCAGTTGTTGTTTGTCAGTCGTTGCTCCCGCATGTGCACCTACAAGTGTTCCTGTTGTTTTTGCTCCTGTCGTTGTGCTCCTGCCTGTTTGCCTTCTTGGACTTTCTTTGTTTATATCTTTAATAAATGCTCAAATCTGCACTTGGATTCTCATCCCTGCCTCCGCGTTAGAGAACGACTGACCAAAAGATGGATCCAGCAGCAAGATCAGACCACAGGATGAACTCCACTGGTTGTATTAGGGACCCGTTGAGCCATCTTTGTTCAATTTTTCAAGATGGCCGTAGGATTGAGAGTTATGTGGAGGAGTTCCTTTCCTACAGCTACCTCGTGCCTGGTGACAATGTTTTGCTAACAGACTGTTTCTGGAGTGGACTAGATCTAGACATTAGCCTAAATTTGCCAAGGGAAGACCCTAGCTGGACCCTGGCACAGTTTATTGACTTTGTCCTGCAGTTTTGTGGATCCCCCTTCACTGTAGGGGAAGTGGAGGAAGATTTCAACATGACCGCCATTCCAGAAGCTCATCCTGCTCCGGTCCTCCAAGAGCTTCACGTCACTTCTGCCGATCCAGAGACAGAGCTTCACGTCACTTCTGCCGATCCAGAGACAGAGCTTCACGTCACTTCTGCCGATCCAGAGACTGAGCTTCACGTCACTTCTGCCGATCCAGAGACAGAGCTTCACGTCACTTCTGCCGATCCAGAGACAGAGCTTCACGTCACTTCTGCCGATCCAGAGACAGAGCTTCACGTCACTTCTGCCGATCCAGAGACTGAGCTTCACGTCACTTCTGCCGATCCAGAGACTGAGCTTCACGTCACTTCTGCCGATCCAGAGACTGAGCTTCACGTCACTTCTGCCGATCCAGAGACTGAGCTTCACGTCACTTCTGCCGATCCAGAGACTGAGCTTCACGTCACTTCTGCCGATCCAGAGACTGAGCTTCACGTCACTTCTGCCGATCCAGAGACTGAGCTTCACGTCACTTCTGCCGATCCAGAGACTGAGCTTCACGTCACTTCTGCCGATCCAGAGACTGAGCTTCACGTCACTTCTGCCGATCCAGAGACAGAGCTTCACGTCACTTCTGCCGATCCAGAGACAGAGCTTCACGTCACTTCTGCCGATCCAGAGACAGAGCTTCACGTCACTTCTGCCGATCCAGAGACAGAGCTTCACGTCACTTCTGCCGATCCAGAGACAGAGCTTCACGTCACTTCTGCCGATCCAGAGACTGAGTTTCACGTCATGTCTGCCCGTCAAGAGTCTCGTCCCGCCGAGCCTGAATCTGTTCCTCTTCCTCTTCCCGTGTCGGTGTCTTCGGACAAGATGGCCGACTCCACGCCTGGGTCTCCGTACAAGATGGCCGCCGCCGAGCCGGTTCCTGTTTCTGAGCCGGTGTCTGTTCCTGTGCCATGGTCTCCTCCCTGGCCGCCTGAAGGGTCGTCTCCTCCCTGGCCGCCTACACAGCCCGATCCGCCATGGCCGTCCACTGCCCCCGATCCGCCATGGCCTCCCGAGGTCCCCGATCCGCCATGGCCTCCCGAGGTCCCCGATCCGCCATGGCCTCCCGAGGTCCCCGATCCGCCATGGTCTCCCGAGGTCCCCGATCCGACATGGCCGCCCGAGGCCCCACTGTCCAGATTCGCTCCACGGCCCAGGTCCACCCACGCCTGACAGCCCCGGTCCACCCATGCTCCCAGGCCCATCTATGCCAGTCTTGGCTCTATGTCCTGTTCCCCTGCATGGACCTGGCCCACCATCCCTTCCCCTGTTTAACCTCCCACCTGAACTCTTTGTGTGCATTCTTCTGTGTGAGCGTCTAGAAGCCGCTCTTAAGTGGGGGGCTCTGTCACATATTCCCTGTGTGTTTGTTGACACTGAGTTATTTCCTGTCCTGTGCCATGTGTTGTAGTCCTTTGTAGTTTTTCATGTTGTATTAGTTCTCCCAGGTGTTTCCCATTTAGCCACTCCCTTTTGTTACCTCGTTAACCTTGTTTCCCTGTGTATTTATACCCCACTGCTTCAGTTGTTGTTTGTCAGTCGTTGCTCCCGCATGTGCACCTACAAGTGTTCCTGTTGTTTTTGCTCCTGTCGTTGTGCTCCTGCCTGTTTGCCTTCTTGGACTTTCTTTGTTTATATCTTTAATAAATGCTCAAATCTGCACTTGGATTCTCATCCCTGCCTCCGCGTTACAGATTCTGATCGAGTCTGAAACCACGTGATCGGGCACGATTTCGGATCACGTGATCAGATCTGGACATCCCTAACACAAACAATATCTGTAAAACTAGTTTTTAAAGGGTGAAATGTAAATATTATTACTGAGTTAGAGTGCTCGTTAATTTAAATAAGAATAATGTTCTGTTTAGATCACCACAGGTAAAACCTCACTACATGGTAAAAATATAGTTACAAAACTGCAAGTTTATGACAGAAATATAGTCTGTAATTTGGCCTTTATTACTCATTTAATACATGTCTATATTAAATATAAAAAATTAAATAAAATGAGATATTAACTAGATTTCGGACAAAATACCACGGTTACAGTTAGTGTTACCACAGTAAATCCATCATAAATGATGGTGGATTGTTGGATAAAAGTATTCTGACTGGATCGGCTCAACGTTTCTCCTGATGTTAGTGTTAGTGTTGTTGGATAAGTCAGCGCTGTTTAACTGGCTTTAAACTAAATTAAAACACACAGGGAGATTTGCAGTTTGTACCGGAGATCTCTACGCCGAACTCGAACCCGTGATAGAGACGCTTAGCAAGTTAACACATTTGTGAGCTTGTGATGCGGACGGTGCGCAGTGCACACAGAAGTAGCGCTGTTTCGTTACGCTTTTGCCGCATTTCCCTGGCCTTAAATCTAGTACTGCCACCTTGTGTTGACATTGTGAAACTGCACGCCTCCCGCTGTAACTTCACCTGCGGGTGTCGCTGTTGGACAGTGTCACTTTTTTAAAAAACAAGTGACTTTTACAATTGTAATCGTCAAATTTTGTAATTTTTGTAATATATGAGAAGGCACTGTCTGTCATCATTTGGAGAGTAGCTGTGAAATTATTACATTATAAAAATATTAAAAACGATTTGTTTTTTTTATCGATTGACAGCACTAATGTTTTTTATGAATTAATCACGCATTTTTCTGTAATTAATCGTGATTAATCGCACCTAAGTTTTTAATATATTTTTATATTGTAATAATTTCACAATCTCCACATTAATGTAGAAACTTTTCATATTAATCTAAAATGTTAATAATATATTTATATAATAATATTTTAAATATTTGTTCTAACAGGTAGGAAATATACATAAATTGAATAAAGTTATCAAACACTTCACAGTCTTCACTGCATAAATTATAAATGAAATGTAGATGAATCCTTATTAAAGCTACAGAAGTTATTCAGTCACGAGCACTGAGTGATGTTGTTCTTTGATTTATCATTAATGGCAGGTTTAATGGCAGGTTTATTAGGTTGCTGTCACTTTAAGAGCTGATGCACATGACCCGGATCTGACATGCGTCACATTTCTCTTTACAGTCAAGTCTTGATTTAACTCATTTAAGACGGCTCTTACAAGGATACTCGACAAAAATAAATATTTTTAATGCGTTAACTTAAAAAAACGAATCGTATACTTTAATGCGTTAATTTTGATAATTGTCATGAATATTAGAATTTCTGAATGGTTTCCAAGTATACATTGAATAATTATGAATTTATTACTAGTTTGAGGCAGAAAAGGGCAGTGAGTGGTCTGGTTAATATCGCATGTATGTAATCTGAATGACTTGTGTATGTTTGACCTCAGTATTGGCTGAACTCTACAGGGATTATGCAGTGTATTTCTCCTCAACGGGACTTTTCTTTCGCTCGTGCCTTAAGGAAGGGCGTTTTTGCGAGCGACTCGGGCGGTGTGCGGTGCAGACGTGGCTCAGGGAAGTGTGTTCGCATTTGATCATGGAGTGGCTGATCAATAAAGCTTTATTACAGAGGAGTAATGCTTTAATCTAGCAACTTAATGCAGCTCTCCACTTGTATTGATCCCAGCTCAGAGACACAGGAAGAGGGAGGCTGGTAATTGTTGGCAGGAAAAATGTTATCTGTGTGTGTGTGTGTGTGTGTGTGTGTGTGTGTGGTTCTGAGTTTGATGGGCCGTACCAAATCAGAGCAATTCATTGCTGTTCACCACTACGTTTTATTGCTCGCTTGACATTTAAACTGATGGAGGATGTCAGGGATCTATCAGCCTTCAGCTCGCCACTTAAATTCAGGGGTTTTTCAGCCAGGCTGAATTGATCACAGGTCGTGGGTGTGAATTGGATGCATATAAATTTCCTCTCTCGTGGGTTTTACTCGACAGTGAGTGACATCTCCTTATCGCCACGGCGACAGTCGCGCTGTCCCGCCCCCTCCTGTTTAAGAGATACACAATCATATGAAGACAATTGAGAGTCATAAGGTGGATTCGGCTCGTCCGGTTTGAAGGTTTCCAGTGTGTGAATCCGATCAGATGTGTGCATGTGCGCACAATGGGAAGATTAGTAATTGTTGACTGTTGAACAGCCAAAATAAAACATCAGATGAAATCTGTTTAAATGTGACAAGTCGCTACATTGTACAAAGGGATCAGTTGACGTAACTTAAAAAAGGGAGAAAAAACATGTTGCCTTTAAATTATTAAGTAATAAACTTAAAAAAATTATGTGAACTTGACAATTCCACATAACTTAAAAAGGTGAGGAAACCCGTTGCCTTAAAATGATTGAGTAAATAAACCACACGTAATTGAAATAATTTAGTGATGTGGAATTGTCAAGTTCACATAACTTAATTTTTTTAAGTTTATTACTTAATAATTTAAAGGCAACGGGTTTCCTCACCTTTTTAAGTCAACTGATCGCTTTTTATAGTGTACGAACCATTAAAATGAGCTACTGAAGTACATTAAATGGCAGTTCAGGGTTTCCACTCATCCTGGAAAACCTGGAAAATTGATTATACATTTTCCAGTCCTGGAAAACACATAGAAAATTAGAGAGAATGTTAAATGTCTTGGAAAATTGTTTGTTAAAAACAAAGAGTTTATCACTGGCCCAAAACAATTAGTGTTGGTTGCAGAAACTTTTTATCTCACAAATCTAAAAAATATTCTTGCAATTTACATAATTGTGATATAAGGTCAGAATTGTGAGATATAAACTAACAATTGTGAGTTATAAAGTCAAAATTGTGAATTCTGACTTTTTCTCGCAATTGCGAGTTTATATCTTGGAATTCTTCATAAATTCTTTATAAATTGAGCTATAAAGTCCAATTCTGTTCCGCCATGGGAGTCTATGGCCGCCCTTTTTTTTTGTAAAAAGTTGTGAAATTTGGCACACTGATAGAGGACTGGCCAAAAATTAGCTACTGAAGTACATTAAATGGCAGATCAGGGTTTCTACTCGTCCTGGGAAACCTGGATAATTTAAAAGAGAATGTAAAATGTCTTGGAAAATAGTTTTTTAAAAGTTAAGAAACAAAGAGTTTTTTTATATCACAATTCTAAAAGTTTTTGTACGATTTTACATAATGGTGAAATAAACTCACAATTGTGAGTTATAAAGTCAAAATTGCGAATTCTGCCTTTTTCTTGCAATTGCGAGTTTATATCTTGCAATTCTTTATATATTGAGCTATAAAGTCCAATTCTGTTCCGCCATGGGAGTCTATGGCCGCCCATAGAACCGTTTGGTAAAGAGTTGTGAAATTTGGCACACACGTTCACCACAGCAAATTTAAAGTATCTAACTCAATCCCTCTAGCGCCACCACCTGTCCAAATTTTTACTTACATTTATGCTAATAACTTTTGAACCATAAGGGCTAGAAACAAAATTCTAGTCAATGAGCCAAGGAATCAGAATGACTATGAGATCATTTTACGTTAATTAAATAATTTTCCCGCCAAATTCTCTTGCCAAGAAATGACTTTTTCAAACTTGCCTGATTTTCACGAAAATTTAACTAGATCATCCTCAGAAGTTACCAAAAGCTTTACGATAAGCTCAACCATTCTCAAACATAATTGTGATATAAATTCAGAATTGTGAGTTATAAAGTCTAAATTGCAAATTTTGACTTTTTGTCTCGCAATTACGAGTTTATATAAATTCTTTATAAATGCAGTATAAAGTCCAATTCTGAGGGCAAAAAGACTCAGAATAGCGATATAAAAAGTTGCAATTACCTTTTTTATTCTTTGTTTTGTGGCGGAAACAAGCTCCAATATTCATAATGTATAATTAAGAGCTCATATTAAAAACTGATTTTTAGTCTGGGCAAATAAACTGTACGCCTTTTAAAGGGCAATATATCACTTTAGGTGTGATCCTTGTGTTTTATTCTCACTGTAGTAAAATTGAAAAAGTCCTGGAAAATGATCCCTTAACAAGAGTGGGAACCCTGCAGATGTCAGGGTTATGATAAAATCTGAAAAATCTTTTAGTTTGTGTCCATCATGTTCCAAATAATCAACATTTTTCATTATTTGATTCACTTTACCACATGATTGCTTTTATATCTCAAACATTAGGCGGTTGAATTTCTAACAAATCCACGAAATAAAGCGACTCCTGGCGTGACATCAGATTTCGGTCTGATAACTGTAGCCCATTGCAGCCTCTGGTGGTTTATTGCTTTATTAGGATTCTGTATGTACAGTGTGCGGCTGTAATCCTGATGAAAAATCTCATTTAATAGAATAAACATCAGGATTGCTGCTTGTGCGAGCGGCCGATCGATGTGAGAGTGTTTGTCTTTCTTTAGAGAGGCTTGGTCTAATACAATCACAGCTGCAGATACATGCATTTAATCATCAGAAAAGAGCAGCGGAGCAGCCGGGAGGAACGCGCATCAGAATTAGCTGAAGATTGGAGAATAATGAGGGTGTTTTAATGAGCCAAACGGTCATGTGTGATTGCAGGCTCTGTGCTTTGCGTTTTAAGAATCATTGAAGAATCCGATACATCAGGCTGTCAGAGACGTACAAACCCTCACCGCCATGACTGACACTCACATAATGACTTGACCGGCCCTAGAGACTCGTCTTTAGCTTTATTATATTTCTCTTTCTCGGTGTTGTTCCTCCTCTCTCTCGCCGACTCTGTTTTCATCAGTTGTTTCTGAATGAGAGAAGGAGGGTTTGAATATCCGTGTTATTAGAAGTGTGTTGTTCAGAGAGAGCGAGGGGTCAGCAGGTGCCAGCCGCCGGCCGCTTCCTCTATTGCGTCTGACCCCGGGGCCGCTCGCGAGCCGTTCTCCCGCCGCGGTGCCAATGAGGGGCCGGCCGTAAGTAAGTCGTGACAAATGTTTTGTCATCTTGCAGGGTCACCGGTGGCAGAGCTCCAAATTAAAACCTCAGGGAGACTTTTCTCCCTGGCTGGCTGTCTTTTCCTCACATTCACATCCCAGAGGCGTAACGTAAAACAACATAAAATATATCTGCAAGCAGCAATTATCAGGGCCAAGCATAAAAAAAACTATACGACGTGCAAGCATGGCTGGGAGCTTCAGAAAAACGACAACAATAAGCGTTATTAGCATTTTTGGAAAGTAAATAATTTAAAATACAGCATTTCAGGACAAAATACAAAATGGCCGACCCATGGAAGTCAATATGGGAAAATTGGGTATCATTGGGTAACACTTGGCATCAGAGTCCTGCACGGGTCCGATTTTGAAAACCCGCACCCGCCCGTACCCGCAGTGCTTAAACCCGCATCCGACCCGTTTTCCGACAACAGCACAAATTCAAATCCGCACCCGACCCGACCCGCACCCGCAATAAAATCAGTTTAGCATATCACATTATAGACACATTTACAAAAATGTTTATTGCCAGCATAAAGAAGTTATTACACGACCATTAACACAAGGACAACTTCTGCCGGGAGCTTAACGTGGCTTAATGTACTGTTATTAAGAGACCAAACTCAGTAAACATAATACTAATAACGTATACTATGTACAAAAGATCAGATGAGCCCAGAATATGAACGCAACGCGTATAATTACACGTTGAACGTTTTCCTACCATAGAAAACCATTATAAAAAAACACTTAACGTGGCTTAATGTAGGCTACTAAGACAGTGTTATTAAGAGACCAAACTCAGGAAATATTACACAAATACTGTTCGATAGAACTGCTTGTGCTTGGTTTGTTACCACAGTTATCTGCGTGCTTGCTCAGCGATGAAGTTGCACATTTGCGGCTCTCTTTTCTTCAACTCCTCATGATCCATCTTGACGGCTGCAGTGCAGGCAGATAGCGCGCGCGGTTGTGATTCTTCTGTGAGGGCACGCGCGCGCTGCGCGGTCACAGATAAACTGATATAGATTTGAAATTATTTTATCAACTTGGAATACAGGCAAGGCATATTTTTGTATATGCATATTTTTAGGAACACATCTACAATATACATGCATATTTATTTATATATAGGCCTATATTCGTTTGCACGTGACTGTTTAAAAACCGTGTTTAGACCCGTGTTTCTCCCTTGTCCGACCCGTCCCGCACCCGTATCCGACATGTTTTTCACCCGTTTCAGCAATATTCGCGGGTCACCCGTCGGGTACCCGCAACCGTGCAGGACTCTGCTTGGCATGATGCACTGAATAAGAAGGGACTAGTTTATGATTTCTGGGCAAACCGTTCAGAAGTTATTAGTAATTGTTCATATCTCCTGACCATTAGGTGGCGCTGTGCCGAAATGTAGCCTCTGGTCATGCTTGGGATGACATGTACCAAGTTTGGTCTGAATATGCCAAAGCGTTGAGGAGATATTGCCTTATTTGGCACGCTTTTCGTCAAATGTGTTTGCGTGTTATTCGAGAACGGTTGGGTTTATCAAAAAGCTTTTTTCCAGCATTGTCTGAAGACGATCTGATTAAATTTTCATGAACATTGGACAAACTGTCTATGAAGAGTTTGAAAATTTTGGAATCAAAGGAAAAATCATTTTGTTTCTAGCCCTTACGGTTCAAAAGTTATTAGCATAAATGTAAGTCAAACTTTGGACAGTTGGTGGCGCTAGAGGGATTGAGTTAGAGACTCTAAATTTGCTGTGATTAATGTTTCGCCAGTCCTCTATTAATGTGCCAAATTTCACTAATTTTTACTATACTGTTCTATGGGCGGCCTTAGACTCCCATGGCGGAAGAAGAAGAAGAAAACTAACACTTACAAACTAAAAACTTTTTAGCCTGTGAGGAACAGTAACTATTGGATTATATAATGTTGCTTTTTTAAATTCATCACATCTACAGCCATCAAAGCTACAAATACAACATTTCAAGAATAAGTTTAAAGATTATCTCTATCAGAAATGTGTTTTAATTGACCTCAAGATAGCAAGTGATTACTTAAACACTGCCTCTGCTTTTCAAAGGCCGACACTCTCTCTGATCACTGATGAGCTTGATGATTTTATAATTCATTACTTCAAATGCCGTTTATGCTTGTGGGGAAAAAATCAGAAAGCTCAAGATTTCACATCCAATCTGGTTGAAACACTAAATATAATGGTAGAAGATGAGAAAACAGTCAAATGTACCTGTTTGGACAATTAACATGTTGTAAACATTGACATGAGCACATGGGGATGATGGGTAATGGACGCTTCACGTGCAAACATGGGTAACTAATGTGTTTATTTCTGTTTGTCTAAACTTTGACAAGTTTTTCCAGCTATCCGTGTTTTCACTGTTATACGGTAGGGGGCGCTGTTACGCATCTTCTGAAAGAGCACTGAATCCCCAGATCCAAAAACAAGTGAAGAAGAAGATCTGTATTAACCAGACGGAGAGCATTGAAGCATTGCTGACGAACAAGAAATCTAACGCGATCATCAAACATTAAACAGCATATGAATCACAACTTCCTAGTGCTGTCTTCTTCTTCTAAGTCTTCTTCTTCTTCCGCCATGGGAGTCTATGGCCGCCCATAGAACCATAGATATCCATAATAAAGGCTAGATGTCTCGTCCACGCTGCTGGCCAATGGAGGTCGATGTCCGCAAAGGGCGGCCATCTTGTCACAGTCAGCTCGCTCACTCGTAACATTGTGTTTTAATGGTGCGTGTACTTTTTAAATAACCATAACTTGCTCAATTTTCTACCGATTTTCAAACTGTTTGATTTGTTATAAACGTCAGAGATGTAGTTATGACACTGCATACTTAAGAATAATTATTCATAATTTGTTCAAGCATCCAGAATTATAGCCACGTTAATAACGTTTGTAAGAAACCAAACCATTTGTAAATCCGTCAAGATTTCAGCGAGATAAGAGTATTTGTGTTCAGGTCACTCGCCTTACATCAGGAGCCACAGAGCCCTGCCTGTGACAAGATGGCCGCCAGAAAGCTTGCCTGTGACAAGATGGCCGCCGGTAATGACGTTAGAGACTCCGCCGTAAGAGCCTTTAATATGTATATCTATGCATAGAACAATATAGTAAAAAGTTGTGAAATTTGGCATACTGATAGAGGACCAAACATTTACCACAGCAAATTTAGAGTCTCTAACTCAATCCCTCTAGCGCCACCACCTGTCCAAACTTTAACTTACATTTATGCTAATAACTTTTGAGCCGTAAGGGCTAGAAACAAAATTATTTTTTTCCTCTGATTCCTTTGCGTCATGACAATTTTCCCGCCAAATGTTTGGGTCAATTTTAATGAAAATGCTGGCAAAAAGTTTGAATAACACAAACAAATTTGACGAAGAGTGCACCAAATTGGACATGAGGCTATATCTCCGCAATATGAGGAACAGTATGACATCCAGCATGGCTGGGAGCTTCAGAAAAACGGCAACAATAAGCATTATTAGCACTTTTGGGAAATTCATTATCACGGTTTCGAAACATTTTGAGTTCCTTCAGGGCATGGTCCCGATGACGCATACAGAGCTCCGTAATAATACACTAATGCATTCTGCGTTCACACCAGACGCGACTTACGCGAGTAAATCATGCTATTCGCGATTATACAACAGACGTGAATTCACGTCATGGATGGGGCTTCTGCCAGCCGGCTTGTCTCGTTGTGAAATGGCTGACATGGATTGTTTTAAAATATGGCGAATAAGCTCAAGTTGGCTTTTAAAACAAGCTTTAACTAGCTTGTAGTCTCAATAGGGTGAATTCAAGGTGATTGGGACTCTTTTTTTCCAAGTCATCTCAGTGGCAAAAAGTGTCCCAATCACCCCATGTACAGCTCAAATTGAGTAAAGAGCGCTTTTTACAACTCACCAGACTGTCCGACCTCCTCACTCACTTTCTTCCAAGCAAGATCCTTTTTATTCCTGTTTGTATAAAGTATGAAGATGTATCGTACATCTCCGGATATCCACATATGATTGTGTCCTCATTGCTGTCACTACTAGAGCAAGCTCCTGATTGGTCTATGCGTCAATCAATGTCGATTCGCGTCTTTGTATTGACTTAACATGTAAATCAATCACACGGAACGCTTCAGTCGCGTCTGGTGTGAACGCACCATTAGAATACAGCATTTTAGGACAAAATTCAAAATGGCCGACGCAGTCACATATTCAGACACACATCCCATCTGGTCCGAGGATATGAAAAACTGGTCTTTGATTGAGTGCTTCATGCCAAGTTGAATGATTCCCTATTTTCCCATATTGACTATTTTGGACATCGGCCATTTTGAATTTTGTCCTAAATTGCTGTATTCTAAGAGTGCATTAGTGTATTATTACGGAGCTCGGTATGTGTCATCGGGACCACGCCCTGAAGGTACTCAAAATGTTTCGAGACCGTTATAGAAAAATTCCCAAAAATGCTAATAATGCTTATTGTTTCTGTTTTTCTGAAGCTCCCAGTCAGGCTGGCATGTCATATTGTTGTCCCAGTAATTGCTGCTTCCAGCTATATTTTATTTTGTTGTTGCATGTTAAAATATTTATACAACAAAATATTATGTAATATGATCAAAAATGCTGGCGCTGGCTGGCAACTTTTTTTAAAGATTAAGTTAATTTTGCTGCTTGTATGATGTGCTCTTTGTCTTTAATGCAAAGTAATGTAAAAGGAACAGGTCATAAAGACTGAAAAAGCACAATTTAATTCAAATATTCCACTTTATAAAAACATCCACCTACTGTATACTACTGTTATTTTCTTTGTTAGAGATGTTTTGCTTTTGGACAGTCTTTAAAATGTGCAAGTTTAGTTGATAATCTGATGCAACGCTTGCATTCATTGAGATAACTGGCTGGTTAGTTCATTCACTAGCCTCTCTGGAGACCTACATGTGTACATAATGCTGGGAATTTGCCAAAAAAAAACAGGTTTGAATGTCAGACAAAATGTCAGATAAGAGCGAAGCTGATGAGTGCAGTGATTTGATTGGCTGTTTGGGCTGTCAATCATGTGTCTGTGGTGAGGTCAGTTGTTGTGCTGTGAACACATGCAGTCAGACGGTCTTAAAGGAGAGTATCAAATGAAAGGAAATATGATGATTTGCAGAAACTCAGCGATTGGACATTGACACTAAATCTGCCTAATGATGCAGGTCTGACAAGCAGAATAGAAAACGCTTTTGCTATCTTGCTAATATCAGGCCAAAATACTTGTTTTTCTTTGCTTTCCTGAAGATTCATGACAATCATGAGTCAGAGAGAGAAACTGTCACCCAAAGGGATGATGGGAAAGGCTTTGTTATTAATAAGCTCTGAGCAAACAGCCAATCACTGTTCTGTGTTAACAAGCTCCTCATCTGTATTCAGAGCGTCTCGTTTTAATTAGACTACATGGAAAGGGCCTCCTGAGCTTGTGTGTGTGTTTGTGTGTGTGTGTGTGTTTGTGCGGTTAGTGTGTACTTCCCATCTCTGTTTCGTTTAGTCTCCTGCCCTCCGTATGGCTACAGTTTACACGTCACACACTGATCTGGATTTTCTGCCTGTTTTTTTTTCTTGCATCATGTTCTCTCACCTGCCGTTCAGTTGATGTCCTACTTACATTGTTTTTCGTGTTTACACCAAGCGGCTCCTCCTGCAGTTTCTCTTGAAACTAACACGGAAGTGACTTAAACTGCAGTTCATGGACTGGCCACTAGAGACAGACTCCAGAAGAGCAGAATCTCATTGAGCTTATGTTAAAATGGCCAACTTTACAGCAGAAGAACACATGTTTACAGTCTGGGACACACTGTGCTTTTGGTCTGTATGGCTAATTTTGCCCTTCATGACGACTGTGAGAGGGGAATGTTTTATAACTCATCCGTTTAAATTATATTAAGCCTTAAAGTTCTGTATAATTAAGGGCGTGGCCACTTGAGTGACAGATTGATAGCCGTTTGTCTGCTGTCGAACTGCACTCGCAACCACATCAATAAAAAAACAGCCAATCAGAAGAGCGTGTGGGCGGAGTCTCTGTAAGCGAACTGCACTCGCAACCACATCAATCAAAAAACAGCCAATCAAAAGAGTGTGTGGGCGGAGTCTCTGTAAGCGAACTGCACTCACCACCAAATCAATCAAAAAACAGCCAATCAGAAGAGTGTGTGGGCGGAGTCTCTGTAAGCGAACTGCACTCGCCACCAAATCAATCAAAAAACAGCCAATCAAAAGAGTGTGTGGGCGGAGTCTCTGTAAGCGAACTGCACTCGCCACAAAATCAATCAAAAAACAGCCAATCAAAAGAGTGTGTGGGCGGAGTCTCTGTAAGCGAACTGCACTCGCCACCAAATCAATCTAAAAACAGCCAATCAGAAGAGCGTGTGGGCGGAGTCTCTGTGAGCGAACTGCACTCGCCACAAAATCAATCAAAAAACAGCCAATCAAAAGAGTGTGTGGGCGGAGTCTCTGTAAGCGAACTGCACTCACCACCAAATCAATCAAAAAACAGCCAATCAAAAGAGTGTGTGGGCGGAGTCTCTGTAAGCGAACTGCACTCGCCACCAAATCAATCAAAAAACGTACAATTTTTAGGGGAAACAAAAGTGTGAAGCTCCACCCCTAAACACATCTATCACTCCATTTAATGTTTCACACATTTGAAGCAATTTGCGTAATTTCTTACTCCAATCCTAGCCTAAATGTGTGATCATGTGATCACTGACCCCACACACCTCCGCTCGATCCTGCCTGACTCTGAGGTCAAAGGTCATTTAAGGCTTGGAATACAGCCGTAAGCACAGATTAGCATTAGAGTAAAGGTTAATGTTCGGGTCAAAGCGTAATATGAAAAAGCCCTGTGTCTACTCACCGCTGCTATTGCATGATGCAGTGTGTGTGTGACTGACGAACTGTGTGCCGCAGATAAATGACTCTGTTACAGTAATTGCAAACCATCTAGGAGTGCTGGACTGATGCATTATGGGCTGGCGTTATATGAACCCTCTCTCGCACTGATGTATTGGCTAATTTAGAGACGCTTCAAATGTCTGCATCTGTGTGTATGAAGGAGCCTTTATCCGGTCCACAGGTGCCTCATTTGCTTTCACAACACTTCCCGTCTGCCTCGCGCCGCTCGCACCAGATCAGCCTCTGCTTTCACTTCAACCTTTCTTGAGTTTGTTCATCAGAAAGAGAAATGTAAAATCCAATGCTGCGGTTTGTGTGTGTGCGAGTTATTCTGGTTGTTTGTCAGTGTGGTCACGTGGCTCTTCAAGCAGAGATTAAAACTAGACGAGGCGTTTCTACGAATCCTGTGCTGAAATGAGCGGCCATTTTCTGGTCAATTTTAGAGTTGCTATGAAAGAGAAGTAGCGTCAGATCTTTTGTACGTCATATTATCGAACAAATGTAGGGCGGGTTTGGTTCAGTCCATCAGTTGTTGAGTGGATGGAGGCGGATCTGAATGTGAGCTAGTGAGAAAGGGGCGGGGCTAAAGCCTATGGTGATGTTTGGTATTTTTGGACAAAATATTTTTACTGGTACGAAACTTGGTAAATGATTTTGGCACTTGCTGTGTGAACATAAATACAATCATGATTTGAAAAGGTTAAATGGTCCTAAAAAAACAGTTACCCTTGTGTTGTTCGCAGTAAAAAAGGAGAGCATTGGAAATGAATGGGAGACAAATTCCTAGTGGAAGCGTTTGGTATTGCGCCCAAACACAATCTGACTGAAAGCCCATTTTTTGAGATATCAACCTCAAATTTGGAACTTGTTTAGATGTATGGCTTTGATTTTCTAACAGTTTTAGAGTAAATACAGTATATTGTTTTGGAAAATATATACTTCATGAAAAAATTCATTAAACAGACTAAATGATTGGAGAATCCTGTTTCACCAGAAGATCCAGTTATGAAATTTTCATTAAACACGAGCAGTCCAAAAATGAAACATGCATGGATGAATCTTTCACAGTCATTAACATGCATTTGGAAAATAGAAAAAAAAATCACCAATCATTGGGATATCATGTGTCCACAAATGGCATTCAGAAAAAGGGGGAAAAAGGGATGAGATGAGATGAGGTGATATGGCAAGCAATCTTGGGGAAAAATTGAAATAAATGAATGGATCTGTATCATTTCACAGTTTTATTTTGCCTCCAAGACCGTGACACAGTGTTAATTTTGACAGCAAATTTTGATTTAGTTTTAGTCGTAGTCTTTTGATTAAAATGCCTTTTAGTTTTAGTCATATTTTAGTCGCCTGAATTGTTTTTAGTTTTAGTCTAGTTTTAGTCGACTAAATCTACAGTAGATTCCTAAAATCTAATGAGTTTAGTTAAACTGTAATACATTAAGCATTAAGCATTACATAACCGACTGTCACTTGAACTGACATTTTGACATAATTTTGTTTTTGACACTAAAAATATACGAAAGAGCTCAATTCACTTTTTTGTCTGATTTTTAAAAACATCTATATAGTTTGTATAACTGTGATTTTCTGTTTTAGTCAGTAGGCCATATCAGGTTAAGCTAAAGCTTCAAATTAGTTTGTTTATTTATTTTTTACATTTCAGTTAACATTTATTTAATTTCAAGTAATGAAGTTTTTTTTAATGGTTTTAGTGAACTATTATAACCCTGATACTTTATTAAATATGTTTCAAATACTGGTCTTTCCTCCTGAATATGAATTAAATGGGAATGAAATTAAATACAGTTTATTGTGTAACCCAAAACGAATATATAATGCGTGACTTTTAATGATAAACAAGCTGGAAATACACCGGGACTCTTATTTTGAAATGTCTGCGCCTCTGTTGCAGTTGCAGGAGCTCATTCAAGTTCAGATGAGATAAAATATGCATTGTTATAACCGTCTAAAACATATTACTATATAAACATCGTGAAGTAAACATTGTCATTATTCATCAGCATTAGTTCATAAACAATTGTCTGGCATAAATGTGTGTTATTGATTGATTGAGCCGCTCTGGAGCTGGATTGGGGGTGTGTGAGCCTGTAGGCCGTGTGTTTTCCAGCCGTTAGATCCACACGTTCATACAAATGTGTTCATCTGTTACACAGGACATCAGATCTGACTGGATCTCTTCCCTAATCGACCCTCCTTAACATTTTCATCTCGTTTTTATTTGTTGACGAAAATGACAGTTGATTTTCGTTATAGTTTTAGTCATCCAACACTAGTTTTTATTTAGTTATCATCTCGTTTTCCTCAGTGAAAAAAGCAAAATTATGACGAAAATTATTCGTCAACGAAATTAACACTGCCGTGACAACTTATGAATTGCATTTTAAGAACGAAGTGTTTCAGAGTCCGACTGTGTGAGTAACCCGTCTCTCGTCCTCTCTCTCAGAACCCATGCGGACGCCCAAGAGCCTGAAGATCGCGGAGACGCAGGCGCGCTTCATCGCCGTGGACTGGGAGTCGCTGGGCTACAACATCACCCGCTGCCACACCTTCAACGTCACCATCTGCTACCACTACCACAAAACCCCCAACCACAGCAAAGCCGACTGCCTGGAGATGGACCCCAAAGCCCCCCGACACGTGGTGGGCAACCTGCCTCCCAACACCAACGTCAGCCTGAAGATGATCCTCACCAACCCAGAGGGACGCAAGGAGAGCGACGAGACCATCATCCAGACGGAGGAGGACGGTACGACAACTACAGCAGTGATCCCATCCTTACACACATTAAACAACCCATAGGTGCAATTAAACATCAAGACTTTTCCACATAACACAAACACATGCAGACTCAAAATAATATGCAGATTATACATTAATAGACACCGGGGATCACAACAGAGACAAGAGCACAACACACCGATGGCTGATGTCTCTATACTTTAAGAGGATTATTTAAAGCCCGTATGGCTGTAGGGACAAAGCTCTTACTATAACGGGCCTTTCTGCACGTATTATCTATTCATAATACATTCAATGCCTTTGGTAGGATATTAGTAATATCTGTCCTCTTAGGGTGTGTATCAGTTCACTCTTAGTAGGTTTGATTTGATTCAAACGAATGCCATCCGAACACTTTTGCGATGGGCCTCTGTCCGCTTCCAAATGAACTCTGGTGCGGTTAGACTGAAATATGAACCAAAGGCATCTAAATGTACCAGAAACAGGACTTGCGAATCTAAACAGGACAGTGTAGTCAAAATAGTCCATAACAGTTCGGTACAGGCGTCAGAACCACATCTCCTCGCAGAAGATCTGTGTGTGCACTGCAAAAAATGCTCTTCTTATTTAGTATTTTTTTCTTGTTTCCAGTCCAAATATAAAAAAAATCTTAAATCAAGATGCATATATTAGATAAGTAAAATGACATAAGATATTTTTTCTTGTTTTCTGGGGAAAAAAATCAAAATGAAGCGAGTTTTTGCTTAAAACAAGGAAAATGATCTGCCAATGGGGTGAGAAAAAGAATCTTATTTCTGTTTGGGACAATTTCAATCAGAAACAAGATTATTTTTCTCACCCTATTGGCAGATAAATTTGCTTGTTTTAAGCAAAAACTTGCTTCATTTAGATTTTTTTCCCCAGAAAACAAGAAAAATGATGTCATTTTACTTATCTAGTATATGCATCTTGATTTAAGAATTTTTAGATATTTAGACTAGAAATAAGACAAAAATACTGAGTAAGAAGAGCATTTTTTGCAGTGTGTGTGTGTGTGTGTGACGGAGGTATTCCTGCCGCTTGTTTTGACTCCTTCACACACTTTATAAGCTCTTCACAAGTTCTCAAAGCTGGTCAAAATACCATCATATGTTCGCACATACAACGAGCGCATTTACAGTTGTGGTCAGAATTAATAACAGGTAAATATGAGCAAAGGCAGCTGTGAAAATTGTTTATCCTTTTGATCTTTCATTCACAAAATGCACAACATTCGAACCTTTCATTGAAGTAAAACAATTGAAAGCGGGGGAAATCTCATTATGAAATAAATGCTTTTCTCCAAAATATGTCGGCCATAATTATTGGCACCCCTTGAATTTATCTCTGAAGTATATTCCCAGTAATATTCACATGTTTTGCACACCAGGGTGACTCGGAGCATGAAACTGTCCAGCCAAGACTTCCTGTTCCACAGGAGTATGAATATGAGGAAACACAAAGGCCAAATTAATCATCATCACGATAAGTAAAAGCACAGAATATAGTTCTGAGGTGCAGCAAAACATTGATGAGCTTCACAAAATAAAAAGTAAAGAGCTAAAGCATTAAAAATCCTCATTTCCACCATCAGGGCGATAATTAAGAAGCTCAATCCACTAAAGATGTTCTGAATCTGACGTGTGTGTGTGTGTGTGTGTGTGTGTGTGTGTGTGTGTGTGTGTGTGTGTGTGTGTGTGTGTGTGTGTGTGTGTGTGTGTGTGTGTGTGTGTGTGTGTGTGTGTGTGTGTGTGTGTGTGTGTGTGTGTGTGTGTGTGTGTGTGTGTGTGTGTGTGTGTGTGTGTGTGTGTGTGTGTATCGGCCTAATGCACGAGAGGAGGAGAGTTTGAGTGGACAAAGACTCTCAAGATCACAGATGGAGAATCACAGAGATTAGTCGAGTCTTGGGCTCAGAAAGACTAAAACAATGATCAAACATCTCCTACATCACCACATGTTGTTTGGGAGGGTTTGAAGAAAATCCTCCTCGCTCATCCAGAAACAAACTCCAGACTGGACACGACTGGAGCTTCAGACGGACCTGGTTCTGTGGTCACATGACACTAAAAGAGCTTTATGGCAGCAAACACACCAGATGGGATAAAGTCCCCCATGCCGCTGGATCTTTAAAGTTCTGGGACTATTTTTTTGGTGGAGGTCCTGGACTTCTTCACGGATTCTAGCAAATACCAACAGATAAAAACTCAAAACCTGACGCTTCTGCTAGAAATCTGATAATGGGCCGTGGTTGGATCTTCCATCAGGACAATGATTCAAAATCAACACAAAAATGTGTGACTGAGCACAAAACGAAGGCCGTCCCAGTCCCTGACCTGAACCCTATAGAGAATGAGTGACGAACTGAAGAGAACTAGCATGTTTTGAGAATATGATCTCCCAACCAAAGCTCAATATACTTGCATCTTCTGCATCATCACAATGTGATCGGCCAGTCGAGAGACCACATATCGAATCAGAGGATTATCAGATTATCATTTGCAGCATGCATAGATTCACCCAAGGGCTTTTTGCATCCGTATTGGATCATAGAAGCCCATATAGGGTTCATTCAGAGTGAATTAAAAGATATTTTTATTTGTTTAGTGTGTAAAAAGCAGCTTGCACATGATCCACAGTGAGGAGGATATAAGCAGAGTTTACAGAGTTTAGACGCTCACGGCTTCAACCCCAGGGCGTGACGGTCTTCCTCCGTTTACAGACGTTTGTGAGAAGAGCTTAGAGTCTGAGGTTCAGTGGCAGTTCAGTTTGCCAATGGAAACAAACCTCAGATTGTTTCTGCTCTCTGAACAGATCCGATGCGCGAGTGGCACGGCGAGATGTGTGTCAGCGTTTGATTCTGCTCAATGATGTGACCTGCTCATGCATCCTCATGACATTTGAAAATAATAGTGTCAACTCCAAATCCCGCCCTCAAAGCGTCCAGCAGCCCATCTAGATCTGCTGAAACAATGAAGAGCGGCCGTCTGACAATACATCCCAATGATCAAGAGTAGCTCTGGCCCATTTAAAATGTTTACATGATTGCGCTGACAGTTAAAGCTCTTCATGCAACGTCTCTCTCATGGAGGAACAGATCAAAACATGTCAGGAATGTATAAATATAACTCTTTATTTTTTCCGGGAGATGAGTGAGGCGAATAATTCAAATAAGGATAAAGGCAGGGATATATTGAACACAAGCGCACCTGACAGTCATAAGTGGGTTAGATGCTGTGATTTCTTGACACATCTGGGACGTGCACATCGCTCGCAGAAGTTTTCCGTCAGTCTTGACGTGAATAGTGTTGCGGCACAATAAAG
Source organism: Gobio gobio (assembly GCF_949357685.1). Lineage (NCBI taxonomy): Eukaryota > Metazoa > Chordata > Actinopteri > Cypriniformes > Gobionidae > Gobio > Gobio gobio. Next base: position 51,727,047 of record NC_137105.1, on the reverse strand, counting down.
GCCAGCGTCAGCGGCTCCTTGGGCTCAGCGCCGACAGACCCTGGTTTAGGAACACCGTTTGTATTCATCTGTGCATATGCAAATGACTTGAAGCGGACGTTTTGATGAAATGACATGCTCCTACCCGTGTGCCATCATTTCTGCCCCTTTCTTTTGTGTTGTGCTGATGGCCTATTTTATCCTGCAGAATGATTTAATGAGCATGTCTCCCAGCCAGGTACAGAATTAGTGTTAAATAAAAAGATTTCCAGATGTAGGCATGATTTATATTCGTCAGCTGAAGTAACATCAGTCATGGAAGCAGAAGGTTTTAGGGACTATGAGAATTCAAACTTCCGTCCAGTTTGTCAGGCCTGGTCACTAATATTGAGAGTGTGTGGGCGGAGTCTCTCTGTAAACGCACTGCACTCGCAATCAAATCAATCAACAATCACAGCCAATCAGAAGAGCGTGTGGGCGGAGTCTCTCTGTAAACGCACTGCACTCGCAATCAAATCAATCAACAATCACAGCCAATCAGAAGAGCGTGTGGGCGGAGTCTCTCTGTAAACGCACTGCACTCGCAATCAAATCAATCAACAATCACAGCCAATCAGAAGAGCGTGTGGGCAGAGTCTCTCTGCAAACGCACTGCACTCGCAATCAAATCAATCAACAATCAGCCAATCAGAAGAGCGTGTGGGCGGAGTCTCTCTGTAAGCGAACTGCACTCGCAACCAAATCAATAAAAAATCACAGCCAATCAGAAGAGAGTGTGGGCGGAGTCTTTCTGCAACCGCGTTGCACTCACAATCAAACCGATCAAAAATCACTGCCAATCAGAAGAGAGTGTGGGCGGAGTCTCTCTGCACTCGCAACCAAATCGATCAAAAATCACAGCCAATCAGAAGAGCGTGTGGGCGGAGTCTCTCTGTAAGCGCACTGCACTCGCAACCAAATCAATCAAAAATCACAGCCAATCAGAAGAGTGTGTGGGCGGAGTCTCTCTGCAAACGCACTGCACTCGCAACCAAATCAATCAAAAATCACAGCCAATCAGAAGAGCGTGTGGGCGGAGTCTCTCTGCAAACGCACTGCACTCGCAACCAAATCAATCAAAAATCACAGCCAATCAGAAGAGCGTGTGGGCGGAGTCTCTCTGTAAGCGCACTGCACTCGCAACCAAATCAATCAAAAATCACAGCCAATCAGAAGAGCGTGTGGGCGGAGTCTCTCTGTAAGCGCACTGCACTCGCAACCAAATCAATCAAAAAACAGCCAATCAGAAGAGCGTGTGGGCGGAGTCTCTGCAAGCACACTCGCAACCAAATCAATCAAAAATCACAGTTAATCAAAAGAAAGTGTGGGCGGAGTCTCACCTCAAAGCGCACTGCACTCGCAACCAAATCAATCAAAAATCACAGCCAATCAGAAGAGCGTGTGGGCGGAGTCTCTCTGCAAACGCACTGCACTCGCAACCAAATCAATCAAAAATCACAGCCAATCAGAAGAGTGTGTAGGCGGAGTCTCTCTGTAAGCGCACTGCACTCGCAACCAAATCAATCAAAAAACAGCCAATCAGAAGAGCGTGTGGGCGGAGTCTCTCTGTAAGCACACTCGCAACCAAATCAATCAAAAAACAGCCAATCAGAAGAGCGTGTGGGCGGAGTCTCTCTGCAAGCACACTCGCAACCAAATCAATCAAAAATTACAGCCAATCAAAAGAAAGTGTGGGCGGAGTCTCACCTCAAAGCGCACTGCACTCGCAACCAAATCAATCAAAAATCACAGCCAATCAGAAGAGCGTGTGGGCGGAGTCTCTCTGCAAACACACTCACAACCAAGTCAATCAAAAATCACAGCCAATCAGAAGAGCGTGTGGGCGGAGTCTCTCTGTAAGCGCGCTGCACTCGCAACCAAATCGATCAAAAATAACAGCCAATCAGAAGAGCGTGTGGGCGGAGTCTCTCTGCAAGCACACTCGCAACCAAATCAATCAAAAATCACAGCCAATCAAAAGAAAGTGTGGGCGGAGTCTCACCTCAAAGCGCACTGCACTCGCAACCAAATCAATCAAAAAACAGCCAATCAGAAGAGCGTGTGGGCGGAGTCTCTCTGCAAGCACACTCGCAACCAAATCAATCAAAAATCACAGCCAATCAAAAGAAAGTGTGGGCGGAGTCTCACCTCAAAGCGCACTGCACTCGCAACCAAATCAATCAAAAAACAGCCAATCAGAAGAGCGTGTGGGCGGAGTCTCTCTGCAAACACACTCACAACCAAATCAATCAAAAATCACAGCCAATCAGAAGAGCGTGTGGGCGGAGTCTCTCTGCAAGCGCTCTCGCAACCAAATCAATCAAAACTCACAGCCAATCAGAAGAGTGTGTGGGTGGAGTCTCTGCAAGCAAACTGCACTCGTAACCAAATCAATCAAAAATCCCAGCCAATCAGAAGAGCATGTGGGCGGAGTCTCACCTCAAGCACACTGCACACTAATATATTCAAACCACTGCTATTATTTATTGCTATCATGATGTGAAGAGAGTTTCAATCACTACAACCACTATCATTATAACTGTCATACTTTTTCTGTTGTTGTTGCAGAAATAGAATCATTGCGACAAAAACTAAAAGACGTCTTTTATCGTGACACTTCTGGCACTGCCCATCAGCGGCTCTGCTCAGATATCAGCACTGCTCATCATAAACACACATCAATCTGTGGCCGAGCACAAACACACACTAAAGCCCGTTCTCTCCGTCTGTGCTGCAGTTCCCGGGCCAGTTCCCAGGGAGTTTGTGAGAGCGACTCCGTCTGAGGATAAGATCTCACTGCAGTGGAAGGAGCCTCTGGAGCCCAACGGCATCATAACCCAGTACGAGGTAATGCTGTGCCGACGTTATGTGTCAGATTTGTGTTTGTGTTTGTGCTCTGGGGTTCTTCGGGTCAAAAATGACCCGGAGCGTTTTATTAAAAAAAATACAAAATCATAGCTTCATCGGAATGGTCGGAAACTTGGTGACTTTATTGGTACTTGGTATATGAACACCCAAAAAATTGGGGACAGGATTTGAAAAGTCTAAGTGGTCGTAAAAAAAAATAGTCACACTCAGGACCTTCGGGTCAAAAATGACCCCCATAGGAAATGAATGGGAAATTGGCAAAAATATGACAATACATCAATACGAGTGCAAAACAGACAAAAAAACTCTCTCTCACACACACACACACACACACAAACACAATTAGCTTTTGGAATGGCACACGTTAATTTGTGTGTGCGTGTGTTTTTGTGTGTATAAGTGTGTGTGTGTGTGTGTGTGTGAGTTTTTTTTTTTGTCTGTTTTGCACTCTTGATGTTTTAGAGATTCACCCCTTCACTGTTGAGTCTTTTTTTTCTGCATCCTGGCTGATTTGTAGATTGTATGCACATGTATTTTCATATTTTTGCCAATTCATTTTCTATGGGGGTCATTTTTGACTGAGTGTGACTATTTTTTTTTACGACCACTTAGACTTTTCAAATCCTGTCCACATTTTTTTGGGGTGTTCATATACCAAGTACCAATAAAGTCACCAAGTTTCGGACCATTCCGATGAAGCTACGATTTTTTTTATTTTTATTATAAAACGCAAGATCCACTATAGTGGTAAAAATCTGCTATTGCGTGATAAAAATGCTCAATGTGCACCTTGCCTTGCCTATATATAAATGTTTTATTATATTCACTGGGAAAAAATGGGTCATAATTATTGCATAAATATTAATTATAAATCATAAAATTATCTCAAAACACAGAAAAAGAAAAGAAAAAATATTATTGAACAAAAATATATTTCATAGATTTTACTCAAATCTTTTTTATCTTAATCCCGCCCTCCGGGTCATTTTTGAGCAGAAGGTCCTGAGTGTGACCCATAAATGAAGAACCCCAGAGGGTTAAGAATAAATGCCGCTGTGTGTGATGTGTTGCTGTCTCCAGATCAGCTACAGCAGCGTGCACTCGTTCGACCCGTCGGTGCCTCTGCTGCGGCCGCCCGTGCTGGTGTCGCTGCCCTGGAACAGCTCGCGAAACAACTTCACACCGCTCCACCCGGGCACCACCTACCAGTTCCTGATCCGGGCCAGCACCAGCAAGGGATTCGGACCTCCGACCACACTCAACGTCACCACCAACATATCAGGTGTGTGTGTGTGTGTGTGGATTAGTGTTGTGCTAGTCTTCTGATTGGACCATTTAGTCAGTGTCTCGTATACAGTGTTGCCACAGTTACTTTGAAAAAGTAATCTGATTACTGATTACTCCTTTAAAAAGTAACTTAGTTACTTTACAGATTACTTGATTTTAAAAGTAACTAAGTTAGATTACAAGTTACTTTATTAGTTACATTCAGCAGTTGCAGAAAACACCCCTGCCGCCGCAACATAGAAATGACAACACTCACTTTATTGGAAGTGCATTTTTAACAGTAACGTTAAAAAATCTATCTCCTGAAATTTTAAATTGAAATTAAGAAATATTTCCTGAAAAAAAAACATGTTTTTATAAAAAATGTAATAAAGACAGTCTTTATTGACTTCACTTAATACAAATACTCTCCCCGAGACGCAAGAAGAAAGCAGAAATGTATATTTTTACTAAGGAAAATGACTAAAATAATAACTCACAGTGACTCGGATAAATTACTTGAATCTGATTACTGGTTTGGAAATAGTAACGCGTTAGATTACTCGTTACTGGAGAAAAGTAGTCCGATTAGAGTACTGGCATCACTGCTCGTATATCTATAGTCAACAATAGAATTAATTCTGTTACGACTAACATTTTTGTCTAAAGAACAAATCGAATCTTTATTATAAATGTCGTTAATGTTTAATTTAATGCCTCCTTGCTGAATAAAAGTATTATTTGTTCCATCTTTCCGACCCGAAGCTTTGCAACATGTGTTGCTGTGTAATCAGTATTTTTGAATAACTTTTGACCCGTTCACCAAAGTCAGCTCATTTGTGGTTCACTAATTGAGAAGGTGTTCTGTAAAGATGAATGAGCCCGTCTTTGTTTGTTTGTTTGCGTCTGCTTCTGAAAGGATGTTGAATTATGGGCTGTAATCAGCTGAGCTGGATGTAAAAGCTCTTCCTGTGTTTGGCTAATGAGCGTGGAGGAGCGTAACCTCATCACGTCCCCTCAGGCTCTGCTGCTGTGCTCTTCACCGCTCCACATGTCATACACACGCGATCAGGGGAAATATGATTTCCTAGCGTTTCAGAAATCCATCACTTCAGATTTGTTGAGAGTGAGAGAAGTGTAGGTGGAGCTAACAAAACATGAGGGAGGAAAAACCTGCCTTTGAAAAGGAAGAGAAAGACTAAATGAATTATTCATGCAGAGTGAAATTACAGGGGTTTTGTGTGTGTGTGTGAGGGAGTGTGTGTAGGTGTGTGTGTGTGTGTGTGTGTGTGTGTGTGTCTGTGTGTGTGTGTCTGTGTGTGTGTGTTGTGAGGGAGGGTGAGGGCGTGTGTGTAGGTATGTGTGTGTGTGGGCGTTTATGTATATTTGTGTGAGTGTGTGGGTGTTTGTCAGTGTTTGAGTGTGTGTGTGTGTGTGTGTGTGTGTGTGTGTGTGTGTGTGTGTGTGTGTGTGTGTGTGTGTGTGTGTGTGTGTGTGTGTGTGTGTGTGTGTGTGTGTGTGTGTGTGTGTGTGTGTTTGGGTGTGTGTGTGTGTGTGTGTGTGTGAGAGAGTGTTTGTGTATGTCTGTGCATATGTGGGTGTGTGTTTATGTTAATGTATGTGTGTATGTGTATTTATGTATGTGTGTGTGTGAGCGTGTGTGTGTGTTGGGTAGGTTTAGGGGCAGGGGCAGTGTGTGTGTGTGTGTGTGTGTGTGTGTGTGTGTGTGTGTGTGTGATGGGTAGGTTTAGGGGCAGGGACAGAGTGTGTGTGTGTGTGTGTGTGTGTGTGTGTGTGTGTGTGTGTGTGTGTGTGTGTGTGTGTGTGTGTGTGTGTGTGTGTGTGTGTGTGTGTGTGTGTGTGTGTGTGTGTGTGTGTGTGTGTGTGTGTGTGTGTGTGTGATGGGTAGGTTTAGGGGCAGTGTGTGTGTGTGTGTGTGTGTGTGTGTGTGTGTGTGTGTGTGTGTGTGTGTGTGTGTGTGTGTGTGTGTGTGTGTGTGTGTGTGTGTGTGTGTGTGTGTGTGTGTGTGTGTGTGTGTGTGTGTGTGTGTGTGTGTGTGTGTGTGATGGGTAGGTTTAGGGGCAGGAGCAGTGTGTGTGTGTGTGTGTGTGTGTGTGTGTGTGTGTGTGTGTGTGTGATGGGTAGGTTTAGGGGCAGGGGCAGGGGCAGGGGCAGTGTGTGTGTGTGTGTGTGTGTGTGTGTGTGTGTGTGTGTGTGTGTGTGTGTGTGTGTGTGTGTGTGTGTGTGTGTGTGTGTGTGTGTGTGTGTGTGTGTGTGTGTGTGTGTGTGTGTGTGTGTGTGTGTGTGTGTGTGTGATGGGTAGGTTTAGGGGCAGGGGCAGTGTAGGGGGATAGAATATACGGTTTATACAGTATAAAAACCATTACGCCTATGGAAAGTCCCCATAAAATATGAAAACCCAACATGTGTGTGTGTGTGTGTGTGTGTGTGTGTGTGTGTGTGTGTGTGTGTGTGTGTGTGTGTGTGTGTGTGTGTGTGTGTGTGTGTGTGTGTGTGTGTGTGTGTGTGTGTGTGTGTGTGTGTGTGTGTGTGTGTGTGTGTGTGTGGACTGGTAATCATCACGTTATGGGGACAAAATGTCCCCACAAAGATAGCAATATCCGAAATCCTCATCCTTGTGGGGACATTTTTAGGTCCCCATGAGGAAAACATCTTATAAATCAGACTAAGTGATGTTTTTTGAAAATGTAAAATTGCAGAATGTCTCCTGTGAGGGTTAGGTTTAGGGGCAGTGTGTGTGTGTGTGTGTGTGTGTGTGATGGGTAGGTTTAGGGGCAGGGGCAGTGTGTGTGTGTGTGTGTGTGTGATGGGTAGGTTTAGGGGCAGGGGCAGTGTGTGTGTGTGTGTGTGTGTGTGATGGGTAGGTTTAGGGGCAGGGGCAGTGTGTGTGTGTGTGTGTGTGATGGGTAGGTTTAGGGGCAGTGTAAGGGGATAGAATATACGGTATGTACGGTATAAAAACCATTACGCCTATGGAAAGTCCCCATAAAAGATGAAAACACTACATGTGTGTGTGTGTGTGTGTGTGTGTGTGTTCATTTTAACATTTACTAATACATGATTAACATGTTAATATTAATTTATTGGCCTGGGCTAAAATGTATTTAGTTGTAATAATCAGTGTTACTGTATTTCTGTTCAGTTTGCTCATGTTTTGTATAGTTGGTGTATGTGTGTGTGTGTGTGTGTGTGTGTGTGTGTGTGTGTGTGTGTGTGTGTGTGTGTGTGTGTGTGTGTGTGTGTGTGTGTGTGTGTGTGTGTGTGTGTGTGTGTGTGTGTGTGTGTGTGTTTGTACAGTATTAAGTTTAAGCAGTTTGAGATTCTCGTTGTTTTCGTGCAAACACTGACTTGTTTTCCAGCGACTCTGAGTTGTGAACAGCTTGTAGAGTTCAGGATTGAGTTTCAGTGAAGCTTCGCCAACACACGACTGTATTAATGAGAAACTGTTGACACATTCGCTCTCTCTCTCTCTCTCTGTGTGTGTGTGTGTGTAGCGCCGACTCTAGAGGAGTATGACGGGTCGGAGGCGTCCCTGAACGAGACGGCCACCACCATCACCGTCCTGCTGAAACCTGCCCAGGCTAAAGGAGCTCCCATCAGGTGTGTGTGTGTGTGTGTGTGTGTGTGTGTGTGTGTGTGTGTGTGTGTGTGTGTGTGTGTGTGTGTGTGTGTGTGTGTGTGTGTGTGTGTGTGTGTGTGTGTGTGTGTGTGTGTGTGTGTGTGTGTGTGTGTGTGTGTGTGTGTGTGTGTGTGTGTGTGTGTGTGTGTGTGTGTGTGTGTGTGTGTGTGTGTGTGTGTGTTTCTCAGCTCTTCCTCTCTGTCTCTCAGTAACTCAGTTATCAGTGTGACAGACTCACTCCTACAGACACAGAAGAGGAGGAGAGACTTATTTACTGAAGTTCAGAAAAAGCAGAAAAAGACCACTGGGAAAGTGAAGGGAAATACGGATGCTATTAGAGCACACAGTGTTTCATGTGGCGTTTTTATGTAAAATGATTTAACTCTCTAATGCCTGACATAATAGTCAGACAATAATATTTTTCCTGAAATGGAAGAGTTTATTGAACTGTGAAAATAAGGCCCAAACTGAGCACAAAATATACAATTGGCTGCAGATGCTGATATTTATATGGACAAAAAGTGATGAAGTTCTGATGCTTGTAATGTAAATCAATGAGATCTTACATAAATGCATTTCAATATCAATATCTGCCAGTAATATGTCATAGTAAGATGATATTTAAATGCTAAACGCTCTGTATATAATGCAATACAATACAAATGAACCGTCCTCAAAAGCCTGACGATCATAATGCTTCTAATAAATGATGGATAATCAAGTAAAGCTGCTTCAGTCCAGCTGAAATATTACTAATAATATCAAAGTTATTCTTGTGTTTATTTGATGAAATCAGGGCAGATTTTCCACGATGCTTGGACAGTCGAGTTAATATCGAGTTTTGTTTTGTATAATTTTTTGGGGGGGGGTTTTGTAGAAAGTTATTTGCTTTCTTTACAGTGAATTTCGTTTTTGTATAAATTGTATCTTAATTTTAATTATTTATTATTTATTTTTTTAGCATGAGACTACTACTACTCTAAATATTTAAACATTCTTAAATCAAGATCCATTTACTAGTACAATTTATAATATACGTCCTTTGTCCTGTTGCTCTCTGTCACATAGGCCTACCTGAAGCTCGTTCATTATGCAGCTCATTATGCAGGATATTATGTTCTTTTGTCATCTCAGGTGTTATCTCATCATTATTCATTAGCTATCACGCCTCCTCACATACTCGCTTTGTGAAGAAAAACCGTCTTACACATTTTAAATCAGTGTATTGTTTTATGTGAATGAGTAGGCTCAATGATTCTCACATCAGTTTGAAGCAAAAACTCTAGACAAATGCACCCTGGAGTCAAAAGCCTTGTGGACACATATCTATTGTGTGTTTTGAGGCCTTAATTAAAAAAAAAAAAAAACAAATCTCACAAAACATGCATAAACAAATTTTCTCTCAAAAATACAAGCATGTACATACATGTTGCTCACATATTCTGGTAGCCCAGTTTGTGCTGAATACAGTGTAATTACACTTTTGCCATTAATGTGTTTATAAGCAACTGAAAAAAACACAAATGTCAGAGCATGTCAAAACTTCCCAAAACAGCTCAGACTCCTAGGGGTTAAAGAGTTTAAACTATCAGTCAGAGACAGAAGGACTGCAGGAGATCATGTCCTGATCATGAGGATCATATAGAGACTAATAAATGTGCATATACAATATGATAAAGTTGGCTTTATAGAGTTAAACATGGAAACTTGGGACGTCTGAATGATTGAGATTTTGTCAGTGAGTAAAAACACAGAAGAAATGATATGATGAGATGATTGTTCATGCGCTTGTGTGAGGTGAAAGCTTGAGGTCTTGCTGTGGATGTAATGAATGTGCTGTTCTGTCCGTCATCCACAGCTCCTATCAGATCGTAGTGAAGGAGATCAACCCGCACCGAGCCCGGCGGGAGGCCGGAGGCGGCGAGTGTTACCGTGAGCCGGTGTCCTATCAGAACGCCGCCAGCGCCGGGCTGCCGTATTACTTCGCGGCCGAGCTCCCGCCCAGGAATCTCCCAGAGCCGCTGCCGTTCACGGTGGGAGACAACAAGACGTACCACGGCTACTGGAACGCCCCCCTCGCCCCCCGCAAAAACTACAACATCTACTTTCAGGCCGTCAGCAGCGTGGAGAAGGTCAGCGGATGACAGATGAACACACACACCTCATATTGCTACACAATCACAACTGTCCTGTCCTTTCCCATTCGTGCTGCTTCAGGCCCTTTTATTGGTGTATTATAACCTGATAATTATAATTAGACTTGTGTAACTTTAGTGAGTGTGTGATGTCACTGTTTGAGCACAAACAACATCTGCAAAGTTACGACGCTCAAAGCTCAAAGCAAAGGGAGATATTTTCTCTCTTTTTAAGGACTACAACAAACGGCTGGTAGGGACCAGAGCCATAGAGAGAGAGAGTTGCGACAACGGAAGTTCAAAACGCTTGATAGTCACGTGATTCATGTAGACCTCGAATAGTTCCAGGAAGTGCTTTGACGGGCAATTCAAATTGATAGTCACAGTGACAGAACTGCGCTTTTTGGTAATTAATAGTCAATAAATGCATTGATTTTCAATAATTTTATTACACATCGACTTGTGTATGTAGCATGAGTATGTAGTTACAGCGATGTTGTTTTTAAAATATATATATTTTTAATGATGAATAATCTACACAAGCAGGCTTTAATGTACAAGTTATTTTGATTAAAATGTGCTGATCATTTAAAATCTTACTGATTAAACGTCTTACCTTTTAAAAGTGCATCACAAACGGTCTGTTCTGCTGTTCTCTATGGCGTGGCTGCTACTTCCGGGAACTATTGAGGGTCTCCGTGAGCCGCCATTGCTGTAAAAAAAAACGTTCCATTGGAGTCTATGGAGTTGTCGCAACTCTCTCTCTATATGGCTCTGGTAGGGACTACAACGAGTTAGTGACATCACTACCCCTAACATTTGCATAACCCCGCCCCCAGGAACATATGGAGTAGAGGAAGAGTTGCTGTAGTCGAGCTCAAGCTGTCGTCCGTCTCTCACATTTATTGATACAGTACGAACACAAACGCATGTCATAAAGCGAGATGACATCATCAGTTATAACCGTAATTACACTAAACTATCCCTGTTCTCTCTTCATCAGCAGATATTCTCTGGCTCATTTTACCCCACACCAGCGCTTTATAGATTATCATGACAGAATATGCTAATCAATGACTGAAGATGGTTAACTCATAAACTCATCATCTCTCCCTTCAGTCTCGTTCTACATGTTCTCTCTTCTTCTGGAGTCTCTCCATCATTGATCAGAAAAGCTAGAACAGTTTCTGTCATTATCTGTGTGTGTGTGTGTGTGTGTGTGTGTGTGTGTGTGTGTGTGTGTGTGTGTGTGTGTGTGTGTGTGTGTGTGTGTGTGTGTGTGTGTGTGTGTGTGTGTGTGTGTGTGTGTGTGTGTGTGTGTGTGTGTGTGTGTGTGTGTGTGTGTGTGTGTGTGAGGTAATCAGAGCTGCTAACACGAGCTCTTGAAGCTCCGCCCTCTTCCTGAAAGGGGGCGGGAGCAGCAGCTCATTTGCATTTAAAGGGACACACACAAAAACAGTGCGTTTTTGCTCACCCTCAAAAAGTGACAATTTTAACATGCTATAAAAAATGATCTGTGGGGTATTTTAAGCTTAAACTTCACACACACACACTGGGGACATCAGAGACTTATTTTACATCTGGGAAAAAGCTCAGAAGTTGTGTCCTAAATGTCACACTATGCCCTTATGAGTGTAGTCATGTATGGATTTTGTAAGGTTATTTTGTCATTCATCATCAGAGCTCATAGCTGTGTGATTAAAGCTGAATTAATGAAGTGTCCAACACATTCCACACTTTGTTTTTCCGGTTAATTAAGTGCGTCACCCGGGTGTATGAAGAGATTAAAATACCAGTCATTCCACTCTATATGTTTTGCAGATTTCTTTCTGTTACTCTGCTCTGTTATTAATGGAGAATTAACTGTGAATCGTTGTTGTTTTTGTTTTTCAGGAAAGTAAAACGCAGTGTTTGAAACTGGCATTTAAAGGTAAGCCCTTTGGATTGAGCGCATGCGTCTACTGTAGGGTCTTATCTCTCTCTCTCTCTCTCTCTCTCTCTCTCTCTCTCTCTCTCTCTCTCTCTCTCTCTCTCTCTCTCTCTCTCTCTCTCTCTCTCTCTCTCTCTCTCTCTCTCTCTCTCTCTCTCTCTCTGATGTTATGATGTAAGAGTGTGTTAAAGTCTCTGTGTTATAGAAGAGCCGTGTTAGTGGGACAGTGTTTGATTGTTGATTGATATTTGATCATCCGTGACCGTCCTGCTCACAACCGGAGTTCTGTTCAGCATCAGATGCATGTATCAGTTACATATGCGTCACATTTAAAAATAAAGGGGTCATGAACTGCTTTGTTTTAAGTTTCCTGTGGTGCACTTATAATGTTAGTATAATTTTTACATTAAAAAAAAAAAGATTTTAGCCACTGATTTGAACGCTCAGTTTGAAGGGGCGTGTCTGCTTTGAGACTTCATTGTAAACGCCCACTGCTGTGATTGGCCGCTGTGAGACTTCAGTGTAAACGCCCACTGCTGTGATTGGCTGCTGTGAGACTTCAGTGTAAACGCCCACTGCTGTGAGGCTTCGGTGTAAACTTTGCTCACTTTCTATATATCATTTAATCACAGTTTAAAAAACAGATTATTTTCATCCTAAGAGAAGCGATGTGAAGTTGAGCGTTTAGTCACTGGTTTGATTTACTGACACAGACACAGAACATCTGGTCTCAGATCAGGCATTAGCATTAACACGGTCACTCACATGTTGTGGCGTTACTGTCGAGTTCATATGGTAAAAGTCTGTAAATGCTGAAACTGCGACTGATTTCCCAAAGAATCCACAGTGAAATGTAGCGAACACAAATAAATAATGCTCAGCTGAGACATTCACACTGATGAGAATAAATCAGCTCATTCCCAGCATTAGGATCCTCTGGAAGGGAATGTTATTAGTGTCCGTTCGTCTCTCCTCGTCATCTCACTAACACTCCAGTGGGCGGGGCATCTCACTAACACTCCAGTGGGCGGGGCATCTCACTAACACTCCAGTGGGCGGGGCATCTCACTAACACTCCAGTGGGCGGGGCATCTCACTAACACTCCAGTGGGCGGGGCATCTCACTAACACTCCAGTGGGCGGGGCATCTCACTAACACTCCAGTGGGCGGGGCCAGAGTTGTGATGATGAAGTGGGCGTTGATCTTCTTCTGCAGAGGCGCTCTTTCTCCATCTATTACAGGCTCATTCACAACCAGTCGCTCTCTGGGCTTGGGGACAATAAAAGCTGTTTTTGGACTAACAAGGACGTTTTCAGTTTTGAAACTCACAAGATATTCTTATAGTCTGACGACCTCTTATGATTTCAAACGCTCATGTTCATGACCCCTTTAAATATATTTGCTAAAATATACTATGTGAGCTCACAATATAAGGAACAGATGCACACATTATGTGATTTTTTTTTAAATGTTAAGTGGCAAGCTTTGTGATTTTGTTCTTGAAGAATAGGTGGCATTTTGCCTAAGTGAAAAGAGCACAAGTGGAAATGGATGGCATTTATTTGTGCATATTAAAATGACAGATGTGCGGATACACAGCGACTTACACACACACTGAGCACTGCTGTTACTCCACTGTGAACAGAAAACAGCAGAGAACAATACGGTTAAAGGCATCAGTTCACACACAGTACTACTACACTTCAGGTTTATTTTGGGGAATCTGACTTCTGTTAAAACTGAACACTTGTTTTTACAAGGAAAAAATTACATGTTACTCCATTACAACTTTATGTAGACTTAAATTACAAAGTAAATACATGTCATTGTGGCTTAAATCTTTCCCCTAGTGAAAAATAAATACACTAAAATATATATTTGAAATGCATTTATTTAATGCGAAGCACACTACAAATACATTTACATATTATGTACTTAATATATTGTATACCCTGCAATTGTACTGTTGGTGTACTGAACTCATTTTGTACTTAATGTACTTTAGTTATCCAGAAATAGGTCCAACTAAAGATACCCTTAAGTGCATTTGATTGTGCTAAAGTAGAACTATTGCAGGTAAACGTTAAATATCTCACAATTAAAGACGGATATTAATCAGAGATCACACTTTCCTTACTAATACTGATATTAAAACACATTTAGGCTTAAAATTAAGAAAAGTGCACTGTGCAATAAAGAATACTCCAAATAAAGTTTAATTATAATATTTATATAAGTTAGTATGTCAGTAAATATGGATTTGTAGGGTACTTAGTATGAAATATATATATATATATATATATATATATATATATATATATATATATATATATATATATATGGTGGATTATTTGTGGTGTTGTGATTTTGTTTATATTAAAATAGCATAGATGCCTATTGAACATGTAGTTTTGACGTACATATTTTCTCCAACTAAATGTCCAATATGTTGTTCATACACACACATGTGTATAAATTGTCTGGTGCGGTAATGACAGTACGGAAAGCACCTTCAGTCGTGTCTCGTCTGAGTTATTGCGCATTATTTCCTCCTCTGGCTCTTCATTAATTGTTTTTCAGCAGGAAATCGAATGATAAAAGTCTGCCCGAGGCTCCGAGCGCTCCCAGAACGGATTAGATAAAGCCCACGTCATGTGTTGTTTAGCAACAAAAATACATTTTTGTTTTTAAGCATGGAATTTTATCTCCAAAATGGACGTAATCCAATTTCCATTGAATTGCTCCCAGTGTTTTTCTCTGCGATCAGACTCATGAGAGCTGACAGAAACAGAAGTGTCCTGGCAGGGGGCAAAATTTCATGTCTGAAGCAATACAGGCCTGCATCTGAAAGCGCACCACGCCGCACATTAATCACCTTTAACCCGTGTCAAAACTGATCGTGAGACCACCTTCAGTCTCTGCTTTCCCTGCGTGCGAGCCTGATGGACGCGGACCGCTTCTGAACGGACGCTGAAAACAAACGCTAACATCTAAATGAGTCAAAACACATTATTTAACACTGAAGCTGCCTGAATACACGGATTCATCTGATAGAGGAGATCTTTAAGGCAACTGTAGAAAGGCACCAGTATTCCCAGTGAGAGACTAACAGTGCATTACAATGATCTAGTGATTTTACAATAGTGAGATCGTTTTACACACACTGATCAGTATTGCAACAACTGTACATACATGTGGTCTGGAAATAAAGTAACACATTTCATATTTCATGTACAGTTGTGCTTGATAGTTTGTGAACCCCTTGCAGAATCTGTGAAAATGTGAATAATGTGAGCAAAATAAGATAGATACAAAATGTTATTTTTTATTTACTGCTGTCCTTAATAAGATATTTTAGATAAAAGATGTTTACATAAAGTCCACAAGACAAAACAAGCTGAATTTATAAAAATGACTCGTTCAAAAGTGTATGAACCCTTGATTCTTAATCCTGCGTGTGTGTGTGTGTGTGTGTGTGTTGTTCCCTGATGATCCACGGCTGTGTGTGTGTGTTGTGTGTGTGTGTGTGTCGTTCCCTGATGATCCACCACTGTGTGTGTGTGTGTGTTCGTGTGTAGTTCAACTTTCCAACGTTCTTCAGAAAAATCCTCAAATTCTTCAGTTTTCCAGCATCTTCTGTATATTTGATCCCTCTCCATCAGTGACTGTGATTCTGTGTGTGTGTGTGTGTGTGTGTGTGTGTGTGTGTGTGTGTGTGTGTGTGTGTGTGTGTGTGTGTGTGTGTGTGTGTGTGTGTGTGTGTGTGTGTGTGTGTGTGTGTGTGTGTGTGTGTGTGTGTGTGTGTGTGTGTGTGTGTGTGTGTGTGTGTGTGTGTGTGTGTGTGTGTGCGCAGTGACTGTGTGATTCTGAGATCTGAGGACGATTGAGGGACTCAAACACAACTATTAAAAAAAGCCTCAAACATTCACTGACTCTCCAGAAGGAAACACAACACATTCAGAGCCAGGGGTGAACACTTTTGCACAGGATGAAGATGTCAACATTTCTCTTATTTTGTTTAGATTTCACTTTTTTTTTTTTTTTTTAGTTCTGCCCTTCGGAAGCATCTGAAGATACTCAAATGTTTCCCAGAAGACAAATTAAGTACAATTTACCTTGATCTTTAAATTGCAAAAGTTTTCACCCCCAGTCGTATTTCAAGTTGCGCCAACTTGAAAAAATAAGGCGACCTATCACACTCAACTTTTTACGTTAACTCAACCTTAAAAAGACTTAACTTATAAACAAAAAAGATTTCTGACGGACTTTTTCAGATTTGCTGAACATCATGCCGTTTATTTTTACACATCGCAACATCCTTGCGTCCAGAGTAGACACTTCGTTGTCTATTGAACTAAAATACAACCAGAAATATATCTTGCACCACTAGCCTCACCAAATGAAATTGCAAAAACAAAATGACTGTTTTCAAACAGGTTTTCTAAACACTCCCAAAACATTGTCATTGGATGGACAAGCTGGCCAGCCCTCACGCCATTGGCTGAGCCAGAAGCTAGCAAACAAACACATCTATATTTTGACAGTGGCACAATGCAAGTGTTATTACAAAAAAAAGCTTATTAAAATATGTTTAATGGAAAAAAATGCTAATATATAGGAAGTTATTGGAGCATTCTGTTTAACATCTGTTCTGCAGATCCTGCTTATTGACGGAGATATGTGTGTGTTTGAGCTTCATTAGTAGGTCGAGTGTGTGTGTGTGATGGGTTCTTAAAGCTCAGAGGAAGAGTGTGGTTTGATGATGAAGGGCCGGTGCATTAGGGCAACACTGCATCTCTGCCGTTTGGCCCCAGGCTGCTCACTCGCCCAAATGTGCGGAAGAGCCGCGCGACCGCGCCTTTGGTTTTGTCTGAGTGTTATTGTTGGGTAAAATAAGCTGCCCCACAGATCCAGAGGCAGGAGAGTACAGCTGATGGCTTTATTTAAGAGGCCCATGTCAGCGGGTCATTGCCTTATCACTCTTAAAAGCTTATAGTAGAGCTTCAGGACACAGCGAAGATCCATTTACTCCAGCTCGCACAATGCAGCATTTACAGGCAGAGCCGTGAGTGGAGTCAGCATCGGGAGCGCCGTAAATGTCATACGCAGCGAGCCGGAGTTTGGATCAATAGCCGTAGATGCCGTAATGATAGTTGTGCTGTTATATCGGTGTGCGAGAGGTATTTCAGTCGGCAGTGATGTATTTCTGACAGGGTTATAGACCCCAAGCTCCACTGCAGTGCACTGACACAATAGAGGAAGCTCCGGCCTCACACCACATGAACTCATACTAGCTTTTGTAGTGATCAAGACATTTCGGAATGACATGCCATTTTAAATATCCTCCTGAGACCCATAGAAAATAGCCTTTTTGAAGATGCTGGAAAATACCAGGTAATGCTCAGTATTTTTGTCACTATACAATGAAATACCTGTTGTTTTACAGATATTTCCACTATTAAGTGACATAGAATTGCTTGTATTTTGCTAATACTTCTAAATTCTTGTATTTTTACAGAATAATGTGTAATTGTATGTAAAACGTTGAACATGTTTCTGTAAAAAAAAATTAATATATATCAATATAAATTATAAGCGTTAAGAAGTTACCATTTTTCATATCTCCGGACCACTAGGTGGCACTGTGCTGAAACTGTGCAGGTCACCTCAGGTCATGGTTGTCATAACACACACCAAGTTTGGTCAGAATACACTAAAGCGTTGTGGAGATATAGCCTCACGTCCATTTTGGCGGGCACTTGAATTTGTTTACGTGTTTTTCAAGAACGGATTGACTAAATAAACTTGACTTGTTGTTGGCATGGTCTGAAGTTGATCTGGTTTAATTTTCGTGAAAATCAGAGCAACGGCCTGGGAAGAGTTTGAAAAAGTATGTAATTTATTTTTAAAAGTCATGTCAGTGCACGCATTTCATAGCCGTTTAATGTCAATCAGGGTTCCTGAACCAATACAAAACGATTTGTACAAAGATTCTTAACTATGATATGAAATATATTAGAGAATGATTTGATATACTATTTTACTTTACACAATGTGTTTCCTCTATTGACACGAAATCCATAACTCTTTGTCGGCACGGTCTGAAGATGATACGATTCGATTTTGGTGAAAATCGGACTGATGGTTTGAAAAAGTAGATTTTTAAAGAAAACAAAATGGCGGACAGGAAGTTCGGCCAAATATGGCAAAATTGTCATCTATATTCTCGGCATGACCCAAGGAATCTATTAAGACTATTAAGTTATATACATTCATTATAATAAGCTAGTGTAATCAAAATGTATACTTTTTTGGAAATTTAGTTATTTCCAAATTCCCAAAAACATTTTGAGTACCGTCAAGACATGGTGCCGAAGACACATACAGAGTTTTGTAACGATATGCCAATGCGTTCGTAAAATATAGCATTTTTTGACAAAATTCTAAATGGCCGATATGGGTAAATTGGGTATCGTATGACTCGGCATGATGCACCGAATCTAAAGCAATCCGTTTTGGCCAAAGCGTTAAAAAGTTATAGGCAAAAATAGGAATTTTTCATATCTCCTGTCCACTAGGTGACACTGTGTCGAAACGGACATGGTTGTCATAACACACACAAAGTTT
Source organism: Gobio gobio (assembly GCF_949357685.1). NCBI lineage: Eukaryota > Metazoa > Chordata > Actinopteri > Cypriniformes > Gobionidae > Gobio > Gobio gobio. Next base: position 51,708,562 of record NC_137105.1, on the reverse strand, counting down.
GGTCACAATACACTAAAGCGTTGTGGAGATATAGCCTCATGTCCATTTTGGCGGGCACTTCGTCGAATTCGTTTACGTGTTTTCGAGAACAGATTGACGAATCAACTTGAATTTCATGACTTGTTGTCGGCATGGTCTGAAGATGATGTGGTTTAATTTTCGTGAAAATCAGAGCAACAGCCTAGGAGGAGTTAGAAAAAGTAGGTAATTTTACAGTAAAAAACTGATAAATATAATAGGCGTTTATTGTAAATCAGGGTTTTCAGGACCTCGACAGCTCCTGAACCAATACACAAAGATTTTTACAAAGATTCTCAACTATGATATGAAAATTATTAGAGAATGATTTGATATACTATTTTACTTTACACAATATGTGTGTAAACATGGCTAAAAAATTGGGTTTCCCATTATACACAATGTATCTATTCACTGTCAATGTGGCAATGAAAGTAATAACTTGGCAACATTTTCATAATATCTCATATTTCATATAATGTCTTCCCTATGCACTTATTATGTCTCCCTAAAATGCCTGAAAAGCATGCAGTAAATCCTGGTGTTTGAAAGTGACAGATAAAATGTACAGCAAGCAGTCATTAAGAGGCTGAGCACAAAGAAGCCACAATAAGTCATGCAAGAATGGCTGGCCATCAGACCAACTGCAACAATAAGCAGTTAAAGACGTATTAAAGATTAGTTTAGGCAAAATGGCTGAAAAAAACATAAATGCAGTCACTAGTAATTTGATTTAATGGTTTATCACTTTCGACCATTAGTTGGCGCTGTAATGAAATTGATGTGTTGTGGTCAGAGTGAGGTGACAATGACACGTGCAAAGTTTGGTGTCATTATGTCAAAGCATTGCAGAGATACAGCCTCAGAGTCATTTTGGCATCATGCCTCAAATTTGTTGCGGCGCTATACGAGAACAGTTTCCTCTATTGACACAAAATCCAGAACTCTTTGTCGGCACGGTCTGAAGATGATACGATTCGATTTTGGTGAAAATCGGACAAACTGTTTGAAAAAGTCAATTTTTAAAGAAAAACAAAATGGCGGACAGGAAGTTTGGCCAAAAAGGGCAAAATCGGTATCTATGTTCTCGGCATGACCCAAAGAATCTATTAAGACTATTAAGTTATATACATTAATTATAATAGGCTAATGTAATCAAAAGTTATACGTTTTTTGGTAATTTCGTTATTTCCAAATTCCCCAAAACGTTTTGAGTACCATCAGGGCATGGTGCCGAAGACACATACCGAGTTCCGTAATGCGTTTGTAAAATATAGCATTTTTTAACGAAATTAAAAATGGCCGATATGGGTAAATTGGGTATCGTATGACTCGGCGTGATGCACCGAAACTAAAGCGACCAGTTTTGGCCAAAGCGTTAAGAAGTTATAAGCAAAAATAGCAATGTTTCGTATCTCCGGACCACTAGGGGGCACTGTGTCGAAACTGTGCAGGTCATCTCAATTCAATCAGCTTGAATTCCATAACTTTTTGTCTTCATGGTTTGTAGATGATCTGCTTCAATTTTCGTGAAAATCAGAGCAACGGCCTAGGAAGAGTTCGGAAAAGTAGTTTTTCTGAAAGTTTAAAATTAATTTTGTTTTATTAGCATAAACATAAGTAAAACTTTGAACAGTTGGTGGCGCTAGAGCGATTGAGTTAGAGACTTCAAATTTGCTGTGGTGACAGTTCAGACTGTCCTCTATCAGTGTGCCAAATTTCATAACTTTCCCACAAGCGTTTCTATGGGAGGCTATAGGCTCAAGAGCGGAAAAAGAAGTACGCCAATGATTACAATATGTGCTTGGCCCCTAATAATAATCATGAGCTTTAGTATGTTAGTCAACACATCAAAAGCAGTGCACTTCTTTAAAGATTATTAAAACATAACGATTGAACTTTTCATTTGACATGATTACAAGAGTGCACTTTTTAGATCCTCTTTAAAGTGCACTTAAGTGGCCTTTTATTTCATTAATATAATATTATCTGCAAGTATATTTTTTTAGAAAATGTATACTTTCAATATTTGCACATTTAAGACCAGAACAAGAGACATCAAATGCAATTAGTATGTAATGTCCTTATTTGAGATGTGTGTATTTGTGACGCAGTGTATAGAGTGATTTCAGTGGCGTGTGCAGCGCTCGAGAATCTCCCAGAGGCCTTACATTGGGTTTAGCTCGACATGGCATCGTTCACACTCTGTTCTTTAGGCTGCGCTCGGAGGCAGCGTCTTCGCTTTGAACTGCTTCCTACATTTATTTTTAGAGCAGACTCATTTCTGTGTTTTGCATAATGTATTCGTGCCAGGTAATAATATTAGCGTTCAACAATGGAATGATACTGTGGTTGTCTGCCAATGTTTGGAGAAACAGATCCGACAGTCATTTTCAACCCGTTCTGTTATGTTTTGGCAGCGGGAGACGAAATCGCACAGCAAACGAATGTTTGTGAGACGTCCAGGCATTTAAACGGAGCTGCTGTGGTCAGGAGACGTTCATGATGTTTGAATTGCAGAGATACAGCCTCAATTTGAGTCATCTTGGCATTGTGCCTCAATTTTGTTGCTGCGGGATATGAAAACCCACTAGACCCACTAGTGGGTTCTGTCTATCGACACCAAATTCATAATTTTTTGTCGGCACAATCTGAAAATGATGCGATTTGATTTTGGTGAAAATCGGACAAACGGTCTAGGAGGAGTTCAAAAAAGTATGTTTTTAAAGAAAAACAAAATGGCGGACAGGAAGTCTGGCCAAACATGGCAAAATTGGCATCTATGTTCTCCGCATGACCCAAGGAATCATTATAATTGGCTTATTTAATCAAAAGTTATTAGCATTTTTGGAAATGTTCAATATTTATATTCAACAAAATGGCACAGCAAACGGATGTTTGTGAAACGTCCGGAGCTGTTGTGGTCAGAAGACGTTCATGATGTTTGAATTGCGGAGATAAAGCCTCAATTTGAGTCATCTTGGCATCGGGCCTCAATTTTGTTGCTGCGGGATATGAAAACGGTTTTGTCTATCGACACCAAATCCATAACTTATTCTCGGCATAATCTGAAGATGCTACGATTTGATTTTGGTGAAAATCGGACAAACAGTCTAGGAGGAGTTTAAAAAAGTATGTTTTTAAAGAAAAACAAAATGGCGGACAGGAAGTCTGGCCAAACATGGCAAAATTGGTATCTATGTTCTCGGCATGACCCAAGGAATTCACTATAATAGGCTTATTTAACCAAAAGTTATTAGCATTTTTGGAAATGTTCTATATTTATATTCAACGAAATGGCACAGCAAACGGATGTTTGTGAGACGTCCAGGCATTTAAACGGAGCTGCTGTGGTCAGGAGACGTTCATGATGTTTGAATTGCAGAGATACAGCCTCAATTTGAGTCATCTTGGCATTGTGCCTCAATTTTGTTGCTGCGGGATATGAAAACGGTTTTGTCTATCGACACCAAATCCATAACGTCTTCTCAGCATAATCTGAAGATGTTATGATTTGATTTTGGTGAAAATCGGACAAACGGTCTAGGAGGAGTTAAAAAAAAAAGTATGTTTTTAAAGAAAAACAAAATGGCGGACAGGAAGTCTGGCCAAACATGGCAAAATTGGTATCTATAGGCTAATTTAATCAAAAGTTATTAGCATTTTTGGACATTTTCAATATTTATATTCAACAAAATGGCACAGCGAACGGATGTTTGTGAGACGTCCAGAGCTGTTGTGGTCAGAAGACGTTCATGATGTTTGAATGAGGAGGACCTTGTTGAAACTAATGGCAGAAATGTAATTATTTTGGTGTTATGTGGCATCTCAGTAAGAAAAAGCTCCTTAAAGCGCTAAGCCATGGCTCCACTCATGTATGACCCGATTCTGTTTTTCCAGGGGCCACCGAGGAGCCGGAAGTGATTCCAGATCCGGCCAAACAGACCGACCAAGTGGTGAAAATCGCCGGCATCAGCGCAGCGGTCCTGGTCTTCATCCTGCTGGTGCTCGTGGCCATCCTTCTGGTGAAGAAAAGGTAAGACAGAGACCTGTGGCTCTTTAGATGTGTGCGTTTGTGTTGGCTCTCGAAGTGGCACACCAACATCCTCCTCCCACTGCCATCTCATCACATCCTCAGCCGCAGGGCGTCCCATCAGCATCACCGAGGGCCCGCTCCAAATCTCAGCTAAAGCAGAAGTGCACACACAGCAAACCTCTACACACACATCTCATGCCAATCAAGCCATTATTTAGCCCATTCACAGTCCCTTACTAACGAGGACACTCTATCGGTTAAAGTGTGGCCTCGGGAGAATTTTTAATGTTTAATGTAAAGTAAAGTGTTCTCGAATCGCTGTGGCACATTTATTTGCAGGCAGATTATTGCTAATAACAGTAACTGGTGTCATTGATTCTGTGGAAGTGCGGGTTGTCCTGAGAGAGATTGAGCTCTGATTGGCTCATGCATCATTCTGGTGGAAGAGGTGCATGTCAAATATGTTGTACATTCGAGAGGACACATCAGATGTGTGTGAGGGAAAGGAAAGAACGGAGTGTGTTTGAGTCTTCTGGAAAAGGACCGCTGTGGCTCTTCTGTCTAATGGCTCCATCATGTGGTGTTTTCCTGAACGGCAGGCTGTGTCAAACACATGATGCTCAGAACAGACCAGGCGCCAAAGATTAGTCTGTGTAATTTATAAATACCCTTTTTTATAATATAATTAGGACTGTAGGCCATCACACATCTGTAAACACACTGTAAAAAATATTAATAAATAGTGAGATTTATGCAGAGATGCTCATCCAGTGCGGATCTGTGAATATTGTGTGTGTTGCACTCGCTGGTGTCCGTCCCACTGCAGGACCGTTTCTATTCATTCAGCAGAAAACAGAGACAGAGATGATTATGAACAGGGTTTATTGAATTGTGTGTTTAATTATTTGGAATAATTAAATTGATAAATAATAATAAACAAATACAATACATAACAAATATATACACACTCACTCACACACTCTCCCTCACACACACACACACACAGACACACATATTCACTCACACTCACACACACACTCCCACAAACACACACTCACATACACACAGACACACATATTCACTCACACACAGACACACATATTCACTCACACACACACACACACACACACAGACACACATATTCACTCACACACAGACACACACACCCTTATACATTCACACTCACTCACTCACTCACACACACACACACCCTTATACATTCACACTCACTCACTCACACACACACACACACACACACAGACACACTCACACATTCTCTCTTACACACACACACACACACACACACATGTTTGTTTTTGTGAAATGTGAGGACATTCCATAGGCGTTATGGTTTTTATACCGTACAAACCGTATTTTCTATCCCCTTACACTGCCCCTGCCCCTAAACCTACCCATCACACACACACACACACACACACACACACACACTGCCCCTGCCCCTAAACCTACCCATCACACACACACACACACACACACACACTGCCCCTGCCCCAAAACCTACCCATCACACACACACACACACACACTGCCCCTGCCCCTAAACCTACCCATCACACACACACACACACACACACTGCCCCTGCCCCTAAACCTACCCATCACACACACACACACACTGCCCCTGCCCCTAAACCTACCCATCACACACACACACACACTGCCCCTAAACCTACCCATCACACACACACACTCACACACACACACACTGCCCCAAAACCTACCCCTCCCAGGAGACTGTGCAGTTTCACTTTCTGTGAAAAAAACCTCATTCTGTGATTTACAAGCATTTTGAAAAGTGAGGACATGGGGAACATCCTCATATTTCACCCTCTTTTTGTAATACCCATGTCATTATACACATTTGTGTCCTGATATTTCACAAAAATATGCCCACTCATGCACACACACCCTTACACACACACACTCACACACAGACACACATATTCACTCACACACAGACACACACACACTTATACATTCACACTCACTCACACACACACACACATGTAAACACAGGTGCACACTCACACTCATTCACACTCACTCACACACACTCAAACACAGATGCTCACTCACACACTCATTCACACTCTCACACACACACTCAAACAGTCACTCAAACACAAATGCACACTCATTCACACATTCACTCACTCACTCACACATACACACACTCACACAAACACAGATGCTCACTCACACACTCACACACACACACACACACACACACACACACACACTCAAACACTCACTCAAACACAAATGCACACTCACACACTCATTCACACATTCACTCTTTCACACATACACAGATGCACACTCACACACTCATTCTCACTCACTCACTCACGCAATCTCACACACTCATTCTCACTCACTCACTCACGCACTCTCTCACACACACACACACACACACACACATCTTCATTGTTGCAGTGGCAGCACAGAAGAATCTTCTATAACCTTTAATAACAAATAAAGACCTTGCTCATATGTGGAGATTCGGGGCTCTTTTGAAAGTCTGAGTTCAGTGTTCAGAGTCAAGGAATGTCTTCTTTTATTGCTCATACACACAAGAACACTCACTCCCGCCCGTCTTCAGTCAGGATCGTGCTCATCAACGTTTTCAGTGGAAGGAAAATTCCATTTATTACAATATTTTAATAATTTAATGATGCACAAAATTGTAAGCCGTTCAGTGAGCACAGATGTAAATGGATTATTCCTGTAGTGTCAAATAATCTACAATCTTAAATTGTTTAAGTTCCCTTAAACAACATCGACAGTCAGTGTGGCATTATAAAATATCAATTAATAAATACTGATACAAAACACATAAGAAATGGCATTTATTTATTATGACTGATTATGTTTGACAAGCACAGCGTGTGTGTTTAGGACGGTTTCGTGTTGAAGAGCCGCTAACAAAGTTCTCATAATGATCTCTCCTGCACCCGCAACAATATATAGTAGTGAGAACTGCCCATATACAATCCCAAATCAGAATAAGTTGGGACAGTATGGAAAATGCAAAAAAAAAAAGAAGTGATTTCTAAATTTACTTTGACTTGTATTTCATTGCAGACAATATGAACACAAAATATTTCATGTTTTGTCTGGTCAACTTGATGTCATTTGTAAATATGCATCCTTTCCTGTCATTCAGACCTGCAACACATTTCAAAAAAAGTTGGGACAGTAAAGCATTTACCACTTTGTAATGTTGCCATTCCTTTTCACAACACTTAAAAGACGTTTAGGGACTGAAGACACCAAGTGATGAAGTGTTTCAGGTGTAATTTTGTCCCGTTCTTCCTGCAAACAAGTCTTAAGGTGGGCAACAGTACGGGGTCTTCCACACATTCTCTATTGGAGACAGGTCGGGACTGAGGCAGGCCAGTCAAGTACCCGAACCCTCTTCCTCCGCAGACAGGACTTTATAATGTGTGCAGAATGTGCTTTTGCATTGTCTTGTTGAAATATGCATGGACGTCCCTGGAAAAGATGTCTTCTTGAAGGCAGCATATGGGGTCTATATTTTCGGGATGCGTTTGTTTGTGTTGTGCTGATGTCAGTGGCTGTGACGTGTCTGCAGTCTTGGGGGTTAAAGTGGACGATAAATAGTTTTCTGTCACAGAATGAATTGTTATCGAACTGAGTAAGCTTTGAAAATGAGAAAAATCTTACTTATTTTGAGTTTTTTTGTGCTTTATTTGGCCTCAGATCCTGGTAAAGCCCCGTTTATTTCACACCTGGATCCAGGAGCGCTAGGATAAATCATCATCCTCCATTCTTCATTCATTCTGTGCTTTAAGGGTGCACACATCCTTTTCCACTCATGTTTCTAAGTGAGAGACCCCACAGTGGTCTTGCCCAGACAGCACACAGTGTCGGCCCAGATCCGACCCATGCGTTGAATCCACATGTACCAGAAGTGGGCCGGATCTGGGCCGACACTGTGTGCTGTCTGGGTGGGTTTAAACTGATATTTGCTGCCGTGAGAAGGCAAAAGCTTCTGGCTAGTACAGAAATACTGCATTTGTGATCCCTTGATTAACTCTACAAGCAGAAGAGTCCAATACTAGGTGTTCTTCCTGAGATAAAGCGAGTAGAATATTCGGCTGGTCATGTGATCTGAACGTGGCGGCCAGCATGAGGAGTGAATGGACATGATTTCAATCACGGGTGTCGGAAGCAAAAAAAATGTGGGTGGGTCTTCCCCTACAAAAATTAGAGTGGATGCCATTTACATTAAGTGCAAATACTTTAAAGACAATACTAAGTCTTCCTAAACGTCTGGTTGGAACAGACAAAACTATGAAAGACACCAAAATATCTACAGTGGCAATAGTGTAGGGATGAAGCACATGACATGAAGTTTTGACGCAAATCGACCCGAGGTTTGAATCCGCTTTTTACCGAACTTGGTCTACTCCCTTTTCCCATCACATATCAGAGCGGAAAGGCATTTATTTTCAATAAAATTGAAGAAAATATTCGAAAAGTGGAAATAAAGCATCTTCGGTTAGGGTTAGGGTAGGTTGGGGTCTAGTGGGTTGGGGTTGGTTTGGGTTGGATTGGATTGGATTGGGGTCTAGTGGGTTGGGTTGGGTTGGATGGGGGTCTAGTAGGTTGGTTTGGGGTCTAATGGGTTGGGGTAGGTTGGGGTCTAGTGGGTTGGGTTGGATTGGATTGGATTGGGGTCTAGTGGGTTGGGTTGGATTGGGGTCTAGTGGGTTTGGGTTGGGTTGGATTGGGGTCTAGTGGGTTGGTTAGGGTTGGGTTGGGGTATGGGTTTGGGTTGGGGTCTGGTGGGTTAGTTAGGATGGGGTTGGGGGTTGGGTTGAGGTCTAGTGGGTTAGGTTGGGGTCCAGTGGTTTGGGGTCTAGTGGGTTGGTTAGGGTTGGGTTAGATTGGGGTCTAGTTGGTTGGGTTGGGGTCTAGTAGGTTAGGTTGGGTTGGATTGGGGTCTAGTGGGTTGGTTAGGATTGGGTTGGGGTCTAGTGGGTTGGTTAGGGTTGGGTTGGATTGGGTTGGGTCTAGTGGGTTGGGTTGGGGTCTAGTGGGTTGGTTAGGGTTGGGGTTTGGGTTAGGTTGGGGTCTAGTGGGTTGGTTAGGGTTGGGGTTTGGGTTAGGTTGGGGTCTAGTGGGTTGGTTAGGGTTGGGTTGGGGTAGGTTGGGGTCTAGTGGGTTGGGTTGGATTGGGGTCTAGTGGGTTGGGTTGGGTTAGGTTGGATTGGGGTCTAGTGGGTTGGATTGGATTGGGGTCTAGTGGGTTGGGGGTTGGGTTGGGTTAGGTTGGATTGGGGTCTAGTGGGTTGGGTTGGGTTGGATTGGATTGGGGTCTAGTGGGTTGGGTTTGATTGGGGTCTAGTGGGTTGGGATTTGGGTTAGGTTGGATTGGGGTCTAGTGGGTTGGGTTGGGGTCTAGTGGGTTGGTTAGGGTTGGGTTGGGGTATGGGTTTGGGTTGGGGTCTAGTGGGTTGTTTAGGATGGGGTTGGGGTCTAGTGGGTTGGGTTGGGGTCTAGTGGTTTGGGTCTAGTGGGTTGGTTAGGGTTGGGTTGGATTGGATTGGGGTCTAGTGGGTTGGGTTGGGGTCTAGTGGGTTGGTTAGGGTTGGGGTTTGGGTTAGGTTGGGTTGGGGTTTAGTGGGTTGGTTAGGATTGGGGTTTGGGTTAGGTTGGGTTGGGATCTAGTGGGTTGGTTAGGGTTGGGTTGGATTGGGTTGGGTCTAGTGGGTTGGTTAGGGTTAGGGTTAGGTTTGGGTTAGGGTTAGGTTGGGTTGGGGTCTAGTGGGTTGGTTAGGGTTGGGTTGGATTGGGTTGGGGTCTAGTGGGTTGGTTATGGTTTGGGTTAGGTTGGGTTGGGGTCTAGTGGGTTGGTTTGGGTTGGGGTCTAGTGGGTTGGTCAGGGTTGGGGTTTGGGTTGGGTTGGGTTGGTTTGGGTTGGGTTGGGTTGGGTTGGGGTCTAGTGGGTCTAGGGGGTTAAACCACTGAACTGATACGGTTGCTGGTTCGATCCCAGCAGTCACCACCACCAGTGTGTCCTTGAGTAAGGCACTTTACTCCATGTTGCTCCAGGGGGATTGTCCCTGTAATAAGTGCACTGTAATAAAAGCACTTTGGATAAAAGCATAAATGTGTTTACCTGTTAGGGTTAGGTGAACAGACAGAGATGGTAAAAGTGAGTGGATCCAATATCATTGGTCTTAAAAGTGTGTGGGTCTTGTCCCGCACACACAATGTTTCCGACGCCCATGATTTCAATCAAAACGGTGTTTGTTTCACTAACCAGTGGACCGTTAAACACATCTGAACGTTTCGCGTGAGAGATGATTATGTACTGTAACATCCTGTTCAAATGAATGAAAATGTCCCAGATCCGGGCCAGATGTGGTCCAGATGTGCAGTCTGGGATTGAACCTCGGTAAATGGCTCTATTCCTACGAGCACTGGATTATCATTGTTTTCCGCTCAAACTGACGATACTGCATCTTTAAAACGGTGGTCATTGACATATTGCTTATTTTACAGGAAGTCAGCAGCTTATGATTTGATTTGCTGCTTTTTTTTACTATTATTTGTGCCTTTTTGCTTGTGCTCTGCAAATGTGATTTTTTTTCCCCTTTTCTTTAAAAATGGCTTTTTAAAACATTTTTAAATGATTTGTGCTTCAAGTTTTATTGCAGTGATTTATCAAGTAATCGCCTGAAATGCATGATGAGTTTTTGCATGCTATGAATTGCGATTTTTTTTTAATTCTTCTTATCAGAAAATTGTCCAATAAATAGGGATTGCACGCAAATGTACAAAACAAGACATGCATGTTTGAATGAATGCCATCAGCGAGGGTCAGAGAGATCAGGCTGATCAAGTGCTGTTGACTAGCTTTCTGTTGCTTATGTTGGTAAGGTTGATTCCCACATTGCACTCACCAATATCTCTTCATCTGTTTGTGCTGTTTCTCATTCGCTCGCCAGGAGGAGCTACTATTCGTACTCATATTACCTGTAAGTAACAGAGACGCTCAGACAAAAGCAAACGGCTGATACACATGCAGGGCTCTCTGCTCTCTGTCTATGGTTAGTCCTGTTAGTCTTTTAAAGATGCAGTATCCTTTTTTCAAGCGAAAACACAAATCGCTTCGACCAATCACGTTCCTTTTGCATTGTAGTAGTTCTTGGACACGTTCGGCGACGGTCGCAATCCAAGCGGTGTTATTTGAAAAAAGAATGCTGCACTTGTGTCTGTCCGTTGTCTTTTCGGTTGGTTCTTCTGTTGTTTTGGTGTGTGTGCATGTGTGTGTGTGTGTGTGTGGGATAGTTACTCACCCTGTCTCCATCCACCTCTCATACTCATTCGGTGAAGAGGGTGTTTTTTCATGTAGCTGTCCTGGTCGGCCTTCCGTCTGCAGCTCAACTATAGCTTTGCCCCGTCAGAACATCTCTACAAAATGTCAATCAAACATTAAAAAATCCTGTCGGAAAAAACCTCGAAATCTCAACAGATTGAAAACACACTAATCATTTGCCTTACAATCATCACAGCTCCACATTGCATTTCATGACATGACACAGTAAAACCATGATTTCTTCAGTAAATCTATATTTTTTATGATCTGTTCTATATTTGCTTTCTCAAATGCAACCTAGAAAACACACTGACCTAGAAAATGTATCAGTGTTTTGTCTTGTTTTACAGTCGCGGGGAAAAGTCCAATTCTTAAAACTAGAAAAAGAAGCATAATTTGTTCATCCTGATGTTCTCGTGTCATCATGTGCATGTAAACCGTTAATTCAACCCTTAAACACATTTTTTAGATTTACGTTCATGTTGTAATGTACGTTTTACAAAATATGTCAAAAATATTTTTGTAGTCATCATAAATGTGACCCTGGAGCATAAATCACGGGTAAATCTGAATTATCAAAATGATCCATTTTTCTTTTCATGTTCCATGAAGATATTTTGTAAATGTACTAACGTAAATATATCATACATGTATTATTAGTAGTAATACGCATTGCTAAGGACTTCATTTGGACAACTTTAAAGATGATTTTCTCAATATTTTGAGTTTTTGCACCCTCAGATTCCAGATTTTCAAATAGTTCGGCCAAATATTGTCCAAATACACATACATCAGTGGAAAGATCATTTATTCAGATTCCAGATGACGTATACATCTCAATTGCAAAAAATGAACCCTTATGACTGGTTTTGTGGTCCAGGGTCACAAATTAGGTGTCATTCGAAAGCTTACAAATTCATGGAAACGGCACTTTAAATTCTTCTAGGTGGCTCCTCCCCTTGTGTGCGGTTTCAGTTTTCATATTACAAAATTTATTTGAGCTACTTTAAAATCAAAATACTTTCTAATCTTGACAACATATATCGTCGAAAGGGTCTCAAGGTTCCATATTTAGCGAATATTTTGTGATATTTGGACAGAAATGTATTAATTTAGTACAGGAGAATTCATCAGAACTAAATTTAGTTTTGATGCGTCTAAACAAAATCTCATAGAAACTTCAATTTTTATGATATCAACTTCAAATTTGGAACATAACTCGGTTAGACATATGGCTTTGATTTTATAGTTATTTTAGAGTTTTGTAAAATATATATTTTATATAAAATAAAAATGTTTAGTACAGTACATTTTATGTACAGTAAATGTAAACTTCCATAACTTTCACAAGTGTCTTCTTTAAAACTATATCCTAAAGCATTCTTGAATTACAACCATTTGTGCATTTTCACGTCTATTCTCAAACAGTTAAGGGGTTGAATCTACTTGAAAATAAAAATTTTAATGATTTGAGATTAATCTTAAGTTTACGGCACTGTAACAAGTGATATAAAAGATAAACATCACGTCTCTCTGTGAGACCCTAATGTTCAGATATCACCTGAAAACAAGACAAAAATGCTGATCAAGATGTTAGTCAAGAATTAAAAAACACTTAAAGACACAGAAAATGCCTCATAAATGGCAAAAAAGTAATTCTGTAAGAGTAAAAAAGTAACTTTTTGAAAGCAAAAGGAGGTTTGAACAGGCATGGTTTTATTTCTCTGAATCACATCCACTAAAAGTTTCCTTGACCATGGAACTAAAGCTTTCCCATTGGATCATCCCCTTCCCTCTCTCCTGTGTTCTGTGGGTTCTACATGTGGCTGGGTGACGGGTGCACTGATGCTGTTTTCCGGAGCGATGGATCTTTAATGGTTCTCTCTTTGATTGGGTTCTCAGGAAGCTCGCCAAGAAGCGCAAGGATGCCATTGGAAACACCCGTCAGGAGATGACGCACATGGTGAACTCCATGGACCGCAGTTATGCTGACCAGAGCACTCTGCACGCGGAGGAGCCCGTGTCCGTCACGTTCATGGACTCGCACAACTTCAGCAACCGCTGTGAGTACTCCTCCAGAACCACACTTCTCCTTTACACTGTCCCATTAGAGAACCGTCTCAAGCTCTCCTCAGGACAGGAGTTTCCTGTCCAAACATTTGGTCTGATCAGAGCGTGGGGCGACAGCTGATGCGTGTTTGTCGGGCGCTGGTGTCTCGCTCTCACCCAGCCCAATGCAAGCGCATTTAAAGGGATAGTTCACCCAAAAAAGAAAATCACCCCAATTTACTCACCCTCAAATCATCCTAGGTGTATGACATTCTTCTTTCAGATGAATACAATCTGAGTCCTGGCTCTTCCCAGCTTTATAATGACAGTGAATGACTGTTTCTGTTTTGAAGCCCAAAAAAAGTCCATCCACTTTTATGATGAATAGATGCACTTTTATGATGAATAGATGCACTTTTATGATGGATAGATGGACTTTTATGATGGATAGATGCACTTTTATGATGAATAGATGCACTTTTATGATTATAGATACACTTTTATGATGGATAGATGCACTTTTATGATGAATAGATGCACTTTTATGATGGATAGATGCACTTTTATGATGATAGATGCACTTTTATGATGGATAGATGCTCTTTTATGATGATAGATGGACTTTTATGATGGATAGATGCACTTTTATGATGATAGATGCACTTTTATGATGGATAGATGCTCTTTTATGATGATAGATGCACTTTTATGATGGATAGATGCACTTTTATTATGGGTAGATGCACTTTTATGATGATAGATGCTCTTTTATGATGGATAGATGCACTTTTATGATGATAGATGCACTTTTATGATGGATAGATGCTCTTTTATGATGATAGATGCACTTTTATGATGGATAGATGCACTTTTATTATGGGTAGATGCACTTTTATGATGATAGATGCACTTTTATGATGGATAGATGCTCTTTTATGATGATAGATGCACTTTTATGATGGGTAGATGCACTTTTATGATGGATAGATGCACTTTTATGATGAATAGATGCACTTTTATGATGAATAGATGGACTTTTATGATGATAGATGCACTTTTATGATGGATAGATGCTCTTTTATGATGATAGATGCACTTTTATTATGGATAGATGCACTTTTATGATGAATAGATGGACTTTTATGATGATAGATGCACTTTTATGATGAATAGATGCACTTTTATGATTATAGATACACTTTTATGATGGATAGATGCACTTTTATGATGAATAGATGCACTTTTATGATGGATAGATGCACTTTTATGATGGATAGATGCACTTTTATGATGGATAGATGCACTTTTATAATGGATAGATGCACTTTTATGATGGATGGAGGCACTTTTATGATGGACAGATGCACTTTTATGATGGATAGATGCACTTTTATGATTATAGATACACTTTTATGATGGATAGATGCACTTTTATGATGAATAGATGCACTTTTTTGATGAATAGATGGACTTTTATGATGATAGATGCACTTTTATGATGGATAGATGCTCTTTTATGATGATAGATGCACTTTTATGATGAATAGATGCACTTTTATGATGGATAGATGCACTTTTATGATGGATGGATGCACTTTTATGATGGATGGATGCACTTTTTTGATGAATAGATGGACTTTTATGATGATAGATGCTCTTTTATGATGGATAGATGCTCTTTTATGATGATAGATGCACTTTTATGATGAATAGATGGACTTTTATGATGATAGATGCTCTTTTATGATGATAGATGCACTTTTATTATGGATAGATGCACTTTTATGATGATAGATGCTCTTTTATGATGGATAGATGCACTTTTATGATGGATAGATGCACTTTTATGATGGATAGATGCTCTTTTATGATGATAGATGCACTTTTATTATGGATAGATGCACTTTTATGATGATAGATGCTCTTTTATGATGATAGATGCTCTTTTATGATGGATAGATGCTCTTTTATGATGATAGATGCTCTTTTATGATGATAGATGCACTTTTATGATGATAGATGCTCTTATGATGGATAGATGCTCTTTTATGATGGATAGATGCTCTTTTATGATGATAGATGCACTTTTATGATGAATAGATGCACTTTTATGATGGATAGATGCTCTTTTATGATGATAGATGCACTTTTATTATGGATAGATGCACTTTTATGATGATAGATGCTCTTTTATGATGGATAGATGCACTTTTATGATGGATAGATGCACTTTTATGATGGATAGATGCACTTTTATGATGGATAGATGCACTTTTATGATGATAGATGCACTTTTATGATGGATAGATGCACTTTTATGATGATAGATGCTCTTTTATGATGGATAGATGCACTTTTATGATGGATAGATGCACTTTTATGATGATAGATGCTCTTTTATGATGGATAGATGCACTTTTATGATGAATAGATGCACTTTTATGATGGATAGATGCACTTTTATGATGATAGATGCTCTTTTATGATGGATAGATGCACTTTTATGATGATAGATGCACTTTTATGATGATAGATGCACTTTTATGATGGATAGATGCACTTTTATGATGATAGATGCTCTTTTATGATGGATAGATGCACTTTTATGATGGATAGATGCACTTTTATGATGATAGATGCTCTTTTATGATGGATAGATGCACTTTTATGATGATAGATGCACTTTTATTATGGATAGATGCACTTTTATGATGATAGATGCTCTTTTATGATGGATAGATGCTCTTTTATGATGATAGATGCTCTTTTATTATGGATAGATGCACTTTTATGATGATAGATGCTCTTTTATGATGGATAGATGCACTTTTAGGATAGATAGATGCTCTTTTATGATGGATAGATGCACTTTTATTATGGATAGATGCACTTTTATGATGATAGATG
>NC_137105.1:51582180-51684680 GCF_949357685.1 Gobio gobio | reverse complement strand
CACTAATGGTCAATCATCCCTCAGTCATACATTTTAACACTGCTTCAGTGTTACTGGGGATTTTGCTGTGTGTGTTTGCACCGGCTCTGAGATTCATCTCTCCAGCCACATTATGTTTATTTATTCGGCACTTTATAATAGATTTTACAGTATTACACATGAAAAAACAGTGGCTCACTGGTTTCAGTTAGAATCACAGCTTCAGTTTCTACTATAAAGCGGTTCTCCGGTGTTTTTTTACTCGTGTCTGATCTCGACGGACTGAACAGAAGAAATTAACCTGAGAGGATTTATACCTCAAAGAGGGTGGAGCCTCAGAGCCACGCCCACCTATTACATTATCACCATGGACCAATGGGTGTTCGAAGGTTTTTTTTGGCAAACTTTTGAACTTCCAAACAAACTTTTGGCCTGATTTGGTTCGACGTTACATTACACTAGTTTGTTTTTCGATTTCACTTGAAATATATCGGGGCCTTAAAGATTGTTTTCACACAGGTTTCCTGAACCTTCCACCCATCCTCCTTTTTTTATTATTATTATAAATTTTTAAAGCAGTACATAAGACAAAACGTTGTTAGGCGATACCATCAATACAATACACATAAAACAGAAAGTAGGATGTACATGTAATTATGTGTTATGTGTATGTGTAAAATTGTGTTGAGTATGTGTATATCTCTATTATAAGTTTGTAATAGGAAAAAGAGAGCGAAAGAGAGGGGAAAAAGTAAGGAAAGTAAATTATGAGAAGTCATAAAAATGGTGAGGTTGTTGAGGAGAGAAGATAAATTGCAAAAGAAAAAAAGAAGCTGTCTTCCATTTTCCAGATAAGTAGATGGTCCCACCCCAAACTATTATAACATCCAAAAAATGACACACTTCACCTTTAACTTCCCCACAGTGTTATACCCACACATGCTTTACTGTCATTAGCTTGCTGGTTGCAGGCATAGAGTGTCGGCGGTTTATAAAACCACAATCTGATCTGTTGAGTTTTTGTTTCGTCTGCTGAGAATGCCTGATGTTTCTGTAACTGACATGTGTTTCCATACACACGGAGCAAACTCACACTACTGATGTTGTCAAATACGATGAGAATAAAGTAGGATATTGATTCACTTCAGCTCCCATTGGCTGTGTTGTAACTCTTTCTCTGTCTCTCCAGAGCTTCTTTGAGGGTCAGTCTGCTTCCTGGGATGCAGCAAAGAAAGAGCAAAATCGAACGAAGAATCGCTATGGGAACATCATTGCATGTAGGATATTCTCACTTAATATCTGGCTCCATACACTCTTAAAAAAAAAGGTTGAGGTCCTTGAGGTCCATAGATAGTTTTGTAGTCATTAAAGAACCTTTTGAGCTTTTGTTCTAGAAAACCGACATGCACTGGTGCTTTAAGGATGAGCCCATCAAGAGTCATATTTCACCCCAGCGTCTAAAGAAAAGATTAAGACATTATCCCCGGTTTCACGCACTAAAATGCTATATATAACAGAAAGCATATCTTCAAATATGCCGTTGTTTTGTTTCAAGATGCGCACCAGTAATGTTCTTTCATTAGCTTAATCCAAGCCCTGTCTGTGAAACCAGGCCTATATTGAAACTCAAGCCTGTTTTTAGTGAGATTATGCTCAATTCAAGACATTTCGCGCCCAATTCCCCCTCAGTACAATGACCTTTGTTAAAGTAGAGCAGTGCATTTCATCAGTTTTTGGCGTTTTTAGCTTCATGTGCTACTCTTTGAGCTACAGAAATATACATTTAATTTATGCTTATTTAATTAAATAAATGCTGCTAATGTCTGGACAACATGATTGTATCTTATTACTGTAGAATCACAAACAATATTAAATGCAAAAAATTATCATTTGTATCTTTCACTATTGGTTTTGAGGTGAAACATGAACATGTTTTCATGAGGTTTACCCTGAGAGGACTCAAAACGACATGTTTAGTACCCAGACAGCAACATAGTTTCGGCCCAGATCCGGCCCACATCTGGAACACGTTAAATCCTCATATGCCAGATGTGGGCCGGATCTGAGCCGACACTATTTACCGTCTGTTGCCTAGCTCACAATCCACCAAACATACAGCAGAACAGAAGGAGCGACAGTGTTTTTATCCTGACTTTGCTCTGTTTGGCGCTGTAGACGATCATTCTCGAGTGATCCTGCAGCCAATGGAAGACGACCCCTCGTCCGACTACATAAATGCCAACTACATTGATGTAAGTGGCGATGCCGCCTCCTCCTCCATTGGCGAACGTGTGAGAAACGTCTCTCCCTCCCTCGTATGTGAGGTCTTTTATGCATGCCTTTGTCTCAACTATACACAATTTACAGCTTTCTTTTCTTCCTTGTTGGAGGTGCTTGCTGACTCACTGACATTGTTGTGCTCTCTCTCACTCTTGTGCGGTTGATTTGGGGGCGGTAGATTTGGCTGTACAGGGATGTAAGTATCACTGTAGGGCACATTCAAACACCCTCTCTCTCTCTCTCTCTCTCTCTCTCTCTCTCTCTCTCTCTCTCTCTCTCTCTCTCTCACCCGTCCATCTGCATGCTCCTCCCTCCTCACCGACACACGCCCGGCTCCATTCTGCAGCTTCTCCTCATAATCTGTGCTCTTCCGCTTTGCTCGTGGATGCCACGCACGTTCACATCCCTGGCCTGTGTTTAATTTAACGCTCATGATTTTGGTGTTGTGTGTTTTTGTGGGAGGGAGGGAGGGGTGGGGGTGTGATTCGGGTCCCCTGCAGTGTGTGTGTTTGATTCTGTTTGAGATTGTGTGTCGATTACAAGTTTAATCTGACTAGAAAAACCCAACTATTAAAAACATCATTTAGCCCAGGGGTTGACATTAACACCCGCCAATTTCACTCCTACTGGCCACTTTGGCGGGTTGAATTTGATATATAATACATACATTTTTCAAATGTAGTCTTTTAAAAAGGAATCTGAAATAATAAACTAAGTGCATTGTCAAAAATATCCTTTTTTTTTTCGATACACATAGATCCAGACAGCAAAGTAATGTCAGCCCAGATCCGGCCCACATCTGGCATTCCAGATGTGGGCCGGATCTGGGCCGACTCTACATTGCTGTCTGGGAGATTTTGTGCTCACACACAAAGTTCCACACATACCAGATGTGGGCCGGATCTGGGCCGACACTATGGTGCTGTCTGAGTATTCACGTAAACACAGTCAGTTCTGTTGTAAGTGAATGTAAACAGCTGAGAAAGAAAGCGCATGTGTAACAGTGTAATGGATCCGTGCGTCAGCTCTTAAAGTGACAGCAGATTATGAGATAACATTAAAGATATCTAGATGGCCGTTTTACCCATTGGTATCGCTATCAAAATTGTGGCCAGTGAAAATGCTGAGTGGCTAGTAACCATTAGTCACAGTAGCTGGTGAGCAAAAAAAGTTCATGTCAAGCCCTGGTAGCCCATTGTAAAAAATTAATCTCAGATAACATGATTGTATTCGTTTTTGCTGCCTCCATCATTTAAAGTTGTAACTAAATCCTTGTTTTTGTGTCTCTTGCAGGGATACCAAAGGCCCAGCCATTACATCGCAACTCAAGGTAAATGAGAAATGTTCAAATAATCATGCTTCCCAGACAGCAACATGGTGTCGGCCCACATCTGGTACATGTGGATTTCACACATACCAGATGTGGGCCGGATCTGGGCCGAAACTAAAGGCCCTATTTTACCGATCTGAGCTCATGGCGCAGATGCACTTAGGGCGTGTCTGAATCCACTTTTGCTATTTTAACGACGGGTAAAACAGTCGGCCCGCCCGGCGCATTTTCCAAAAGAGTCGTCCCTCGTCTCTTAATGAGTCATGGGTGTGTTTTGGGCGTAACAAGCTATAAACCAATCAGAGTCTCATCTCCCTTTCCCTTTAAAAGCCAATTGTGCAGCACAGTGTGTGTGTGTGTGTGTGTGTGTGTGTGTGTGTGTGTGTGTGTGTGTGTGTGTGTGTGTGTGTGTGTGTGTGTGTGTGTGTGTGTGTGTGTGTGTGTGTGTGTGTGTGTGTGCTGCGCGTCCCTGTGTGTGTAATAATCAGAGTGTGTGTGTGTGTGTGCTGTGCGTCCCTGTGTGTGTAATAATCAGAGTGTGTGTGTGTGCTGCTGTGCATCCCTGTGTGTGTGTGTAATAATCAGAGAGTGTGTGTGTGCTGCTGTGCGTCCCTGTGTGTGTGTGTGTAATAATCAGAGAGTGTGTGTGTGTGTGTGTGTGTGTGTGTGTGTGCTGCCGTGCGTCCCTGTGTGTGTGTGTGTGTGTGTGTGTGTGTGTGTGTGTGTGTGTGTGTGTGTGTGTGTGTGGAATAATCAGAGAGTGTGTGTGTGTGTGTTGCGCGTCCCTGTGTGTGTAAAAATCAGAGTGTGTGTGTATGTGCTGTTGTGCGTCCCTGTGTGTTAATTATCAGAGTGTGTGTGTGTGATAATGCGCGTCCCTATGTGTGTAATAAGCAGTGTGTGTGTGTGTGTGCGCTGCGTGTCCCTGTGTGTGTAATAATCAGAGTGTGTGTGTGTGTGTGTATGTGCTGTTGTGCGTCCCTGTGTGTGTAATAATCAGAGTGTGTGTGTGTGTATGTGCTGTTGTGCGTCCCTGTGTGTGTAATAATCAGAGAGTGTGTGTGTGTGTGTGTGTGTGTGTGTGCTGCGCGTCCCTGTGTGTGTAATAATCAGAGTGTGTGTGTGTGTGTGTGTGTGTATGTGCTGTTGTGCGTCCCTGTGTGTGTAATAATCAGAGAGAGTGTGTGTGTGTGTGTGTGTGTGCTGCGCGTCCCTATGTGTGTAATAATCAGTGTGTGTGTGTGTGTGTGTGTGTTGTCCTGCTCCTATAGGCTCATATCACTAACACACTCTTTAAATAACACACAAATACTGCACTATTGACTGTAGAGCAGGTGTGTGTTGGTCAATGGTCAGTGTTTTCAGTTCCTCCAATAGCAGCTCCAGCAATGCTCCTGATGCTCCTGGTGTTCAGCCCATGGGGGAACAGATGAGCAGCGCATTTGAGATTTAAACAACATGAGAACTGCGTCGAGCTGACACTAGCAGAACACACTCGTGTTGAGCCCATTGTTGCTGTCTGGGAACAGATGAACAAACTGACTTTTCCACAATTTGTATATCACAGCACATATATCGTGCAGAGACTTACACGTGTCCAAATGGATTTTTATCAAAAGCATACACTCAAAGAAATAAAGTCAAACCTCTTGCTCTCCCACAGGCCCTGTCCACGAGACGGTGTACGACTTCTGGAGGATGATCTGGCAGGAGCAGTCGGCCTGTATCGTGATGGTAACCAACCTAGTGGAGGTGGGCCGGGTATGTCACTATACTGCCTGCTGAGGGGCCGTCTTGTGTTTTGGTGCTCTGTGATGTGACCTGAAGGCCCCAGCCTGCAAAAACCTTTTGAAGAGTGAGCCAGGACTAGCAGATCAGATTTCATCTGCTCGAAGTGTCAAATCTCGATAAAGCCTGTCAGTAACAGGTCCAAAGAAAGAACACACTTCTTTTTCTGACACTTCTCAAAGGGTTGAAGCATGTGTGTATGTGTGTGTTTTGTAGATGTTTGCATGTCGTGGATGTTAAATGATATCATCATGCACAAGTGAGTGCATATGAAGTGATTTCACAGCAGTTGTGACACTACTGAAGCCATTGAACTGAATTGAATGGCTCTGCTGTGAATCAGGATGCTTCTGTATTGCTCTGCATCCATCACGACGGTTACTGTATTTAAGGTCGTTGTTATTTAAAGTGTATTTACTGATCATGCTTCAGGTTGCGTTCGGGTGCATGTGATTTGCTGACTTTCTGCTCTGTTTTCTGCGCTTGATTGGTCTCGTCCTCCTGCAGGTGAAGTGCTATAAGTACTGGCCGGATGATGCTGAAGTTTACGGAGATTTCAAAGTGACGTTTGTGGAGGTCGAGCCGCTTGCAGAATACGTTGTCAGGACTTTCACTCTGGAGAGGGTGAGATTAAACCTTCACTCTAAGATGGAGAGCGTTTCTGATACAGCCGCCCACCAAAGTATTTGGACACTTTTGAGCTCTCAGTTATAAATGTGTGTGTGTGTGTGTGTGT
Organism: Gobio gobio; assembly: GCF_949357685.1. Taxonomy (NCBI): domain Eukaryota; kingdom Metazoa; phylum Chordata; class Actinopteri; order Cypriniformes; family Gobionidae; genus Gobio; species Gobio gobio. The sequence goes on along the minus strand of NC_137105.1, from coordinate 51,678,567 downwards.
GTGTGTGTGTGTGTGTGTGTGTGTGTGTGTGTGTGTGTGTGTGTGTGTGTGTGTGTGTGTGTGTGTGTGTGTGTGTGTGTGTGTGTGTGTGTGTGTGTGTGTGTGTGTGTGTGTGTGTGTGTGTGTGTGTGTGTGTGTGTGTGTGTGTGTGTGTGTGTGTGTGTGTGTGTGTGTGTGTGTGTGTGTGTGTGTCAGATGCTGTTGGATGTTTCTCTACATCATGACATCTCGGTGTGTTTTGATCAGCTGGTGATTTGTACAGAATCACATGAAAGTGGACATGAAATGTGAACAATTGATTTGTGCATATTGTCACTTTCGTAAATAAAATTGTGGCTCTTAATTATTTATTTTAATAATCGATTAATCTAACGATTATTAGAACGATTAATCGACTAATTCATTGAACCATCGACGACTAATCAGTAAGTTTTGAGCGATTATTCAGCTTTTTTAATTAGTTAAAACATTGAGTTATACATCTTCTAACTATAATACAGTATATAATAAAATCACTGCAGCTTTTGAAATGGTTGTTTTAATGAACTTTGAGCCAAGTTCTCAGAACTCAAATCACACACAAATGCTCTCTAAGCGTTGTTTAAATATTTTCTTCTCTTTCAATTGAAAAAATAAATAATAATAAACATAAATTAGCTGTATTACAGACAAAAAAAATAGATGTTTGAATGAACATCTCTTGGCAGCAGAATTAAGAGCTTCATCTGTAAAACAATAACAGGCGCACTGCTTTTCTTAGAACTGAAACAGAAAAAGAGGACATTTACTTCAGGACACAAAGAATGCTACAAATATGAATCTGCAAATGACATTGCAGACAAAATGACAATAATCTCTTACATGACAATTGAGCTGACAGATTCTCCTTCACCTTCTAATTAACAAGATGAAAAACTAACTGACATGATATTCTTCCTAACATCGCCTTTTGTATGGAACAAAATACAAAAAGTGAAAAGATAGTGTTATAATAATAAAAACAGTCCTGACTCCAAGCTCGATCAAACTTTATTCTATGCTAAATAAATCATCACATTACTGTAATTATATTATTATAGTTAATATTATTACAATTATTAGTAGCATTGCATTCTCTAATAGAGAGATGTACCGCTAGTTAGTTAGTTGTTTCCTCTTTAAGTGCTCAACATGCACGTTGAGCTCCCGTGAAAAGTTTGGCCTTGCACGTCTCGATCAGCTCTGGTTCAGAGGTCAGGACACGAGTCAATGGGCTGATCCCTGATCAGTGCCCTGACCACTGAACCAGAGCTGATTGAGACGCAGCCTTAGTTTGAAGTTTTGTGAAAATTTCCCACATCTTGCTAGTTCAGATTAGTTTGCACTCCGTCATTTGCGCTGTGTTTTCTTCTACCGCAACTTTTGTAAGGTCACATGAGATCAAACGACTGCTCGACAACAAAGACATTTGTCTGCAAATTTTTATTGTCGACAATGTCGACTAATCGTTTCACCCTACTCTTAATAATTCTGTTGTAACTGTCTAGTCTTCTCTCTGGTGATAATCATTTAGTGTGTTTACCCCTCTGGTGCTGTTCAGTCATTTTTGACCCAAAAATTTTAATGTAAGAATTTTTTACTTCATCGAAACTTGTTAAGATTTTGGCCCTTGCAGTGTGAACATATAAAAAGTAATCATGTACTACGTGATTCGAAAAGGTTAAATGGTTCTGGAAAAAAAGTCACTCTTGTATTGTTGGCGGCCAAATATGAGCGCATTGGAAATGAATAAGAGGCGAATTTCACCTAGTGGGAGCGTTTGGTATTGCACCCAAAAACAATCTGACTGAAAGCTCATTTTTTGAGATATCAACCTCAACCTCTGGAAAACAACTCGTTTAGATTTATGGCTTTGATTTTCTCACGGTTTTAGGGTTAACGTGTTTTGGAAAATATATAATTAATATTTAAATATAATATTTTTGTGATTTTTTTTATACTAATAAATGTAAAATGTTTAGTTCTGTCAAAATAATCGCTCTAACGCGTTTGATACATTTTTTCAGTTTAACGTGTTACAAATATTTTACAATTAACGCAGCATCTGTTTATTACAATATAATTTTTTTAACTCCAGTGTTATTAATCTTAATTAATCGATTTGACCGATTACATTTTTACTTTTACTTTTTTTTTAACTTTTTTTTTAACTTTTTTCACTTCAAGTGTCGTCTTTAAAAATAGACCAAACTTCAGTCTGTGCTCTAAAAAAGTTTTATGTTGGAAAATACATTTTTAGGTCCATGTTCAAAAAGTGAATAAAAGGCTTATAACTACAGCATAAATATAATTTAGTACCATAAAATCCCCTGAAAATACAAAACATTAAATAAACTAAAATATAGTAAAATCATTTCATTAAACTAAAGAAAAGAACATTTGGTAATTTTTGAGCGACACATGAACAGTACCAGAGGGTTAAACTCCGCCCCTGCAAACTCACGCTCATCTGCATTGAGAGCCACGCCCACACCTCACCATCCAATCAGCATGCAAAGAACCAAGTCCCCACCCTACAATTTTTATTTTCCGACAATCCGTTACACTTGAATGTGCGTCACAATACTTTAGTGACTTTAGCAACTTGCACAACATCTGTTGTTTTTACAGAAATGCTTTGCTTGTGCATCTTACTGTACACTTGCCTTGATATATGTGACCCTGGACCACAAAACCAGTCATAAGGGAACATTTTTTGAAATTGAGAGTTGTACGTCATCTGAAAGCTGAATAAATGATCTTTCCATTGATGTGTGGTTTGTTAGGATATGATAATATTTGGCTGAACTATTTGAAAATCTGGAATCTGAGGGAGAAAATCTCCTTTAAAGTTGTCCAAATGAAGTCCTTAGACCTGTGAGACGCAGGACCGGTGTTGAGCTCCAGGGTCACATATATCTCCATTAGTGTGACTGAAGTGTCCAGATGCTTTTTGGGGCCGGTGGAATTGCGTTAAATGAACTTTATGATCATTATGTGTTTTCCCTGATTTCACAGAGGGGTTTTAATGAGGTGCGGGAGGTGAAGCAGTTCCATTTCACTGGCTGGCCCGATCACGGAGTGCCATACCACGCCACAGGACTGCTGTCGTTCATCCGCCGGGTCAAGATGTCCAACCCCCCCACCGCAGGGCCCATCGTCGTCCACTGCAGGTACTGACGCTCAGCCTTTGTGCTGTAAAGCGGATGAAGTCGGCTTCGTCAATGTCCTTTCTTAACCCATTTGTGCCCACATTTTTCTGAATGGTTTCATGCATATAGTCATGTTAATAGTGTCCTATGTGAACATGTTTCCCCAGGTTTTAGTTTTTCTTCTTGAAAATCGTATTTGAATGTGGATTTGTTGAATCGCAAATATGTCGTATGCATCCCTTCAATGTCAAATTTGACTAGGATGCGAACATTTGGCATCTAACTCAAAATAACTGCTTTCAACAGATCAATCTTTATTCATAAACAAATGTATTGTGTATAAAAGTCGAAGAACATTCGATGCAAACTCAAAAAAGCTGCATCTATCTTATAATCTATATGAAAACACAACAAACAACAAATACATTTGTCTGAAAGTGGTGGAACATGCAGGACAAAGTGCAGCCATTAAGTTCAAAAAGTTAAATTAATATAATGACGAAAAAAATTATATCTATATAATAAAAATAAATAAATAATAGTCCCATAGTATTCAAAGGCTGACTGTAGTAGGGGATTTCATATAATAATGTAAATGTAAAATCATTATTTGTCTGAATTTCCACATTATAATGGAATCATAAGCTACTAGTCATAAAGAGAATTCGGGTCCTTGACCGATTAGAATGAAACGCATCCAAACTGGATGAAGGGTCCTCAATATTTTGGCCCTTAGAAGACATAATATCATAAAATATGATATTTTTCCCTATCGAATTAAGGTCTACTGTACAGTAGAGATGTCAGTTAAAGGGTTAATGTTTTAGGTGGGATATTATGAAAGCAAAAAGCACTAAAGGCCAAAAATCTTGATTTATGAACCTGTTAACACAGTTTACCCCATTTCCTCATTATATGTACTTACGAGGCATTTGCCCACCGGCAACTATAGATATAACTAAGTGTACAAAAAACTATAGATCTGTTGTAAGAATTGTTTTGTTTGGATGATTCTAGAGACCATCACGATTATGTAGATGTATATATATAAAAAAAAAATACTTATTAGTAACATGAAAATAACCTTTGTTTGGGAGGGTTTGCCTTCGTTATGCTTCCTGGAAGTAGGGGTAGGAAGTGGCAGTCTCATGTGACAGGAAGGAAGTTAATACCTTTATTTTCTCTTGCAATCCTTTATTTGGTTGTTTTCTTGCGTGTCATTGAGATATAAAACATCTAGAAAAATACTTACAAAAGGAAAATGACAACTATACACTGCAGCAACTATAGTTGCCGGTGGGCTTAAATGGGTTATTCAAAATGGTGAAATTAGACAATTGACTAGTTTGCATGATTAATTTTGTTACATTATTATTTTTTTAGTTTAGATACTTAAATGTTGTTCTCGCTCAGCAGCTTCTGTGAACATAAAGCCCGCCTACTTTGATGTGATCGGTCATCTCAAATATTGTGACATTAACGATCGGTGACAGACCAATGACGGCTCAGATGAGAAGATCCTGGTGCTGGCATTATCCTCGCTCCGCTAAAGTAGTGTTAATTAGTCCATTTTTCCACAACATATATTATATACACCTCGAAAAATACAGAGGTCCGGACCAGCCATGCAAGTGAATAGAAGCAAAATGAATAAAGCATGAATGCATTGTCACAGGTTAATGCCATCACTTCCTGTCCGTACCACAGCTCATCAGCATACCTGCGAGGGGTCTTGTGGTCGGTTCTGTTACTTTGCCCCGCTCACACACACACACACACACACACACGTCTGCCAGCGTCCACATCTGACGCTGTTGGCCAGCGTGACAGCGGCTCCGCCGGCTCTTTGTGTTCTTTGTTTCTGCCAGATGTGATAAATGGGCCCAAAACCATTTACCATTTTACATTACCACGGTGCCTGCCGCTCGAGCCCCAAGAACAGGATGTGGTCTGATCTGCATTGCTGCGTGCAACAATCCCATGATGCAGCTTTCTGTTCCTTTCAACTGGTTCTTTGATTGCTGCCGTCTTTGTTCTTTTATTCAGTCAAACTGCAGAAGTCTGAAGGGTTTCAAGCAGACTTCCACATCTAGCTTGTTTTAGCAACAGTGCTGTGGCGTATTCGATACTGAAATTGTACAAATGTGTGGACGGCAGCCTGATTTTACACACACACACACACACACACACATATACACACAGCGTCACAGGTTTCTATTTACACTGATATATCACAGACATCGCTCAGTGCGAGTTCTAGTGCAGAGCCATTGTAAGTAAGAGTTTATACTTATAATCATTATTTGCATTAATAATGAACTAACATGTGATTTTCTCATTATTTTATATTGTTATTGGTAACACTTTCTATGAAGCCCATGCTTATAATCAATTATAGCTCCATTAATACTTATTTATAAGTAATTTGACTCATTATGACCTAAACTGCATTATAAGAACAGGTATAGTTACATTTATATCATTTTATAATTGCTTATAAGTTATGCATTTGCTTTTTCAACGCTCATAATCCATTATACATTGATCATCAGGGTTTTATGAATGTATTTATAAAGATGTGGCCTCCATTGCTATAATGTTATTATATTATAGTTACAATGGCTTTTTATTCATTCAGATTCCTGTCAAATAAGTGAACATATTGTTATTAATAGCCGTGTTGTGTTCTTATGAATACTCATTGTGAGTTATAATAAAGTTCCTAACCTCTATGAACGCATCATTGATGGCTTTTAGTGAAAACACAGGACTTAATAAAGCAAATGTTAAGAATCATGAGGAAGTGCTCATTTTTAGTTGTTTATTTGTGAATGTAAGTAATTAACATTGATTCCTGTGATTAAATAATGAAGAAAAAAAACAGAAATCATTAATACAAACTCATTTTAATGTTGCATACTAGCAAAACACTGCAACATTATTTTTTAAATCATCATTTCAGTCTGCTATAAGCTGAGGAGAACAAATCAAAATGAGCATTCATGGAATCATATGACTGACTAATTAATACTTATAATGGATTATGAGCATGCATATTGAAAAAGCAAATGCACGACTATAAATGTAACTATAACTGTTCTTTTCATGCAGTTTAGTTCTTTATGAGTCTTTATAGATATATTTCTAGAATAGTTTTTTTTTGTCATTTTTAATTTTAAATAGTAAAACATTAAGAGTGTGTGTTCCAATAGTTTTTGCTGTTGTATCGTAAGAATTGTGACATTGTTCCTGGTATTTTGGTAACAGCACTACTACAATCTAAATAACCGTTATCGATTATTCCACGAAATATATGTAGTTCAAATGGTTGATATTTCACAAAGAAAATGAAGTAGGTCTAATCGAATAACCTACATTGCAACAGTGTATTTCATATTTATGAGGGTTTGTATGCGTATCATTGTATTGCATTATAAAAGCGCTGTGCCAGACTCTAGTTTTAACGGCTCTGATGTTGACACCCTTGCTCAGTCTCTCTGCTGATGGTTGTCTCCTCTGTTCTGTCTGTGTCAGTGCGGGAGCCGGGCGGACAGGATGTTACATCGTGATTGACATCATGCTGGACATGGCCGAGAGAGAGGGGGTGGTGGACATCTATAACTGCGTCAAAGCTCTGCGCTCCAGACGAATCAACATGGTTCAGACTGAGGTATGACGCCTTCCCAAACACAAGCGGTCCTCTGTTATCTACCCCACTAGACGCCACTAGTTATCACATTTGATATAATTAAATACAACTTTCTTGGTAAACCTTCCCTGTAAGCTAAAAGGTTTGAATTAGCGTCTGTTTGAGTACCTGAACCAGATTTACTGGCCTCTAGAAAGCAGAGAGAAGAATGAAACCTCAGTCTTGACCACTAAGGGCCACTGTTGCATTTCTGCAGGATTTACTGAAAAAGAAAAAGAAAAAGCAGTCATTCATGGTGTCATGATGCATTTCATAGTGTGGGATGATGCTGTGTGTAGTTCTAACTCTATTAAACACATTTTAAGAGAGGTATTGGTAACACTTTACCTAGCCTGTATTATAAAGGTACTCATAATGTATGTTATATAATGCATCATATCTTTGTATAATTGTAACCAAAGTTAAAGTGCGCAGTAATATTTGCAGATTCCTCGTTACATCTGTTTGTGTTATAACTGTGGTTACAATTATTCATTGTGCATTATAAGGTGCATTGCAAAGCATAATTAATGCATAAAAAACACTGTCATAATGCAGTATATATAAAGGCTTTAAGCACAGTATTTTTGAGGTATCGTTTAATTGCTTTATACAAGTGTATAGTGGGACTCACATGTTACTCCAACTTCTACATCAAACCATTATGGTTGTTGTGCTAAAATTCAAAAAGTGCCAAAAGTAATGTCCAGTCTTGGAAAATCTACATCTTCACCCTTTATTTAAATATTATCATTGATTTATTTAAAGATTATGTAATCATATGTAGTTGTCCTTGGAGTTTTGAAAAATGACATATTGTGAGACATAATCTTTGGCCAGGCTGTCATACAAAGAAATTATGAACACATGCAAAAACCAGAGAACCAACAAAATATTAATAAGTTATTATGTTGTAGTCAATGTATGCTTTTTGTTTTTCTATGCTTTATTTATTTGCATAGAAAAATATAACCTGTAGCTATAGCCTTTTTTGCCAAGTAATTTCATCAAATAAATACCTTGTTTTATTCTTCCCTCATATTTAACATATATATACAGTGAGGAAAATAAGTATTTGAACACCCTGCTATTTTGCTAGTTCTCCCACTTAGAAATCATGGAGGGGTCTGAAATTGTCATCGTAGGTGCATGTCCACTGTGAGAGACAAAATCACAAAAAAAAATCCAGAAATCACAATGTATGATTTTTTAACTATTTATTTGTATGAAACAGCTGCAAATAAGTATTTGAACACCTGAGAAAATCAATGTTAATGTTTGGTACAGTAGCCTTTGTTTGCAGTTACAGAGGTCAAACGTTTCCTGTAGTTTTTTAGCAGGTTTGCACTGCAGGAGGGATTTTGGCCCACTCCTCCACACAGATCTTCTCTAGATCAGTCAGGTTTCTGGCCTGTCGCTGAGAAACACAGAGTTTGAGCTCCTCCACAGATTCTCTATTGGGTTTAGGTCTGGAGACTGGCTAGGCCACGCCAGAACCTTGATCTGCTTCTTACAGAGCCACTCCTTGGTTATCCTGGCTGTGCTTCGGGTCATTGTCATGTTGGAAGACCCAGCCTCGACCCAGGAGGTTGTTCCCCAAAATCTGGCAATACATGGCCCCGGTCATCCTCTCCTTAATACAGTGCAGTCGCCCTGTCCCATGTACAGAAAAACACCCCCACAGCATGATGCTGCCCCCCCCATGCTTCACAGTAGGGATGGTGTTCTTGGGATGGTACTCATCATTCTTCTTCCTCCAAACACGTTTAGTGGAATTATGACCAAAAAGTTCTATTTTGGTCTCATCTGACCACATGACTTTCTCCCATGACTCCTCTGGATCATCCAAATGGTCATTGGCAAACTTAAGACGGGCCTGGACATGTGCTGGTTTAAGCAGGGGAACCTTCCGTGCCATGCATGATTTCAAACCATGACGTCTTAGTGTATTACCAACAGTAACCTTGGAAACGGTGGTCCCAGCTCTTTTCAGCTCTTTGACCAGCTCCTCCTGTGTAGTTCTGGGCTGATTTCTCACCTTTCTTAGGATCATTGAGACCCCACGAGGTGAGATCTTGCATGGAGCTCCAGTCCGAGGGAGATTGACAGTCATGTTTAGCTTCTTCCATTTTCTAATGATTGCTCCAACAGTGGAGCTTTTTTCACCAAGCTGCTTGGCAATTTCCCTGTAGCCCTTTCCAGCCTTGTGGAGGTGTAAAAATTTGTCTCTAGTGTCTTTGGACAGCTCTTTGGTCTTGGCCATGTTAGTAGTTGGACTCTTACTGATTGTATGGGGTGGACAGGTGTCTTTATGCAGCTGACAACCTCAAACAGGTGCATCTAATTTAGGAAAATAAATGGAGTGGAGGTGGACATTTTAAAGGCAGACTAACAGGTCTTTGAGGGTCAGAACTCTAGCTGATAGACAGGTGTTCAAATACTTATTTGCAGCTGTATCATACAAATAAATAGTTTAAAAATCATACATTGTGATTTCTGGATATTCTTTTTTAGATTTTGTCTCTCACAGTGGACATGCACCTACGATGACAATTTCAGACCCCTCCATGATTTCTAAGTGGGAGAACAATATATATATATATATTATATATATATATATGAATATATTCATATATATATATTCATATATATATAAATATAATATCGGTCACTCTTTAGATTAGAGTCCAATTCTCACTATTAACTACGACTTCTGCCTCAATAAACTCCTAATTTACTGCTTATTAATAATCAGTAAGGTAGTTGTTAAGTTTATATTAATGATGTAGAATATGATCATACAGAATTAGGCATTAATATGTGCTTTATAAGTACTAATAAACAGACAATGTCCTAGTAATATGCATGATAATAAGCAACTGAGAATTGGACCCTAAATTTAAGTGTTGCCAGAATATTTTCCTCATATTTTGATGGTTCAGTCGATCCTGTAGGGTCATTAAAAGCAAATCTCCGCTCCGGTCATCTCTTTTGGTCACTGCTGTACATGCATAGATGACACACAAACCTTGGTTTCCCTCTGGCTCTCAGGAGCAGTACATCTTCATCCACGATGCCATCCTGGAGGCGTGTTTGTGTGGCGAGACGGCGATCCCTGTGTGCGAGTTCAAAGCCGCATACTACGACATGATCCGCATCGATTCTCAGAGCAATTCCTCTCACCTCAAAGACGAGTTCCAGGTACAGAAAAATGCTTTTTGTGTTATTTATGGCAGGGATTCTGTACTGGCTTTACTTCAGGACCCGGATTTTACATTCAACATCAAGTGGACACCCAACACACTACCAACATTCATACAAAAATAAGCAATATTATTTATATATACAATTGTGTTGACTCAACTTAACTCCATGAGTTATCTTTTTTCATTGACCGAGTTAAGTTCTATTTACTTGAAATATTAGTTTTTTTTTAACTTGACACATTTTAAGTTATTTGAGCTTATTAAAGTTTAACATTTTTGGTACCATGTTCACTCAACTCACTCGCTCAAACTTTTTGAGTTATTAATTTATTAGTTTATTTGTATTAAAATATTAAGTATTTTTAAGTTTACAAATTGTAAGTTATTTGAGCTTATAAAGTTTAATTAGAATAACTTTCTGAACATAAAATAATAAGTATAATATTAAAAAAATGTAATTACCACTGACTCAGTTTAGTTGTATTAGAATATTTAGTATTTTTAACTTGACAAATTTTAAGTTGTTTGAGCTTATATAGAATAGGTATTTTTCAACTTACTGAAAATATCATGTTTACTTTGAATTTTAAGTTATTTGAGCTTATAAAGTTTAATTAGAATATCTTAGATTACTTAATGTTTACTTAAAATTTGTCAAGTTAAACATACTTAATATTTTAAGTTGCAAAATACTTAATATTCTAAGCTATTTGAGCTTATAAAGTTTAGTTGGAATAACTTTCAGTGCAAAAATTCACTTTAAAATGTTTTTTGTTCACTCAACTTAACTTAATTTCCACTGACTCCACTGAATTTCCACTGATATTAAGTATTTAAAGCTTGACAAATGTATATATTTGAACTTTTAAAGTTTAGTAGGAATACATTTATGAATGTAAGTTGAACTTGCTTTAAGTTTTCGGTACCAAAGTTCACTCAACTTAACTTTTTGAGTTAACAATTTCCACTGACTCAGTTTAGATGTATTCACTTAGAATATTAAGTATTTTTCAACTTGATAGATTTAGTTGTAATTACTTTACGAAAGTGACATAAACTTACCTTTTTAAGTATCCAATACCATAGGTCATGTTCAATTCACCTAGTTTGGCTTATTTTCTTAGTTCAACCAAATAAATAATTATTTTTCAGTCATGTTTCGATTGACACCTTTTTGCATTCCCATTTAAATTCATTTCTACTGCGTATAAGCAATCTGATGATGATGTCAGCCATCAATCCCATAGAGTTTGATTGGACACACGGCCTTTGACTTTAACAACAAAAGCTCTGGCTTCCGTTCTCAGCCGAATTGGCCTCACCTGCAATTGTCCAGGCTTTTGATTGTGATGTGTCCTGTCCAGACGCTGAACTCAGTGACCCCTCAGCCTCAGCCTGAAGATTGCAGCATTGCACTCCTCCCTCGAAATCACGACAAGAACCGTTTCATGGACAACCTCCCGCCCGACCGCTGCCTGCCCTTCCTCATCACCATCGACGGCGAGAGCAGTAATTACATCAACGCAGCGCTCATGGATGTAAGTATTTCTTCCGTTTCGTCTTCTAGAGACCTCGCTGTCTCTCTTTTTCCTCGTCTCCTTTATGTTAGACACACGCTCTGTTCCAAAACCTAGTGAGTCAACCAAAAGAAACGTTTGCCGCCTTCTAAGATACCTAGTTTTAGTCAACATTGCTCATTTCAGTGAGAAAAAATGCTGGATGAGGTTTCCTTTAGTACCTAAAAATGCATTCATAACAGCTCAGCATAATTAAAATGAATTATTTCACCCCAGTATTTGTGCTGTGGATTTGCAACATGCTAACATCGAACTCAGTCGAGTTACTTGATCGCTTCTCATGTTTTGTTGCGTCTGGATCAGTCATTTGCGAGTTTTGGATTTCAGCGGCCAGTGTAGATAGTAGCGAAATCGCTCATTGGATTTTGGAACGGAGCTACAGAAAGCTAGAGACAAATCCAGGTGGCAAGATGTTAGCGTGAGCCACTTTAAAACCTATTCCAGTTGGGTTAGGGTTACGATTATTTGTCTTGAATTAATAAAGCTTTCAATTAGCTTCTTTTTTTTGGTAGCATAATTAATGAATTCTTCTTGATGGCTGTATGGGATCCTAAATTAAACTTTCCTCCATTTGGGTTTCCAAAAACAATAGTCCAAACTATTTTGGTGACCTTATTGGAAAGGGCGAGGTAAGTGTAAACTGTGAATCTCTTGCTTTGATTTTGTCATTTATTAAAGGACAAGTTGACTCAAATTCTGCACAGTAAATTCCCCCGGTGTTGAATTAACAGCGCTCGGTGTTCAAATGGGAACCACCGGTAGGGTGTTAAAGTAACACTGAAGCAGTGTTAGAGTTAATTAGATACTTAAGTGATTCATTGAGTCATGAGTGTTTGATTATTGAAGACACCTGATGATAACGAGCAGAATCACTGAAGGACAGAGAAACACAAGAACTACAGCTATAGATGAAATCAACTGAAAAGACATTAAATCTCTCTTATTACAAACCTGTTTGACTTTATTCCTGTCATTTGTCTACAGTTCTTCAAAAGAAACCATAAACAAAGATGGTCAGGTGATCATCATAAAGAAAAATGGGTTACTTATTAGTAGATTTTCACCAGCAATCCTTTCTTGCCAGAGATCAAATATTCTGAATTTAGATTTTTAAATACATTGTGAGAAACAAAACAACCTTTAGACACACACACAGACATCAAAAATCAGAATCTCAACAATGGTTGCATGCTTCATGCCGCAATGCATGCTGGGATCCACCATAGTAAAACACTCATGACTCCCAGCATGCATTAAGCATGTCACCATTGTTGAGATTCATATGCTGATTTTTGACAGTCTGTGTCTGTCAATTTTCCCCCCAAAACATATTTAAAAATCAAAATTATAGATGACTGATCTGTGGCAAGAAAGTATTTATGGTGAAAATCTATTAACACATCACCAGTTTTTGTCAGAGATGAGTTTAGTCAATATTTTTTTCTTTATAATGATAACTATATCACCGGATCAATTTTGTTTATGGCTTCCTTGTAACAAATTGTGTTTTGTTAACACTGTTACAAAAACCACAAACTGATTTAACAAAACTGTCCGACTAAATGAAACACTGATCCCCATAATGGCGACCAAGCATTTTCAATAAAACGTCAACATCTAAACCTCTGTTAATTCTCAATAAGGGCTGTAGACGAATGACAAATAAAGTCAGTCTGGTTTGTAATAAGAGAGATTTAATGTATTTTCACATCTAAAGCTATGGCTGAAGTCAGTTCAGTTCTTGTTTTCTCTGTCCTTCAGTGATTCTGCTCGTTCTCATCAGGTGTCTTCAATAATCAAACACTCATCACTTAAGTATCTAATTAACTCTAACACTGCTTCAGTGTCACTTTAACACCCTACCGGTGGTTCCCATATAAACGCAGAGCACTGTTAATTCAACACCGGGGGAATTTACTGTGGTTCTGTCATCATTTCTCACCCTCAAGTCATTTCAGGCCTGGATGTTTTCTTTCTTTCTTTCTGTGGAACACAAATGGAGACGTTTAGCACAGTGTTTACTCCATACAACAAAAGTAGTCCATACCACACACACACTCGTTCTCACTTTCCACCTCAAGGCGACATGTTTGAATTGAACACGAGCACAAATGAGACTCGAGAGCAGTCGTGTGAGTTTTGAGAGTCACTGCATGATTTCATCACATGCTGCCCACAGATTCTGCAGAATCTCTCCGTTTGTCTTCCACGGAAGAAAGAAAGTCAGGTTTGGAGTGACATGAGGGCGAGTTTGTGATCTGAGAATGCATTTGTTCAGTATTTAGACTGGTGTGCTGAGCGGCAGTGCATCCATCTCCTAGAGGTTCATGTGTCACGGCTGTTCGCATAAGTATTGAATCAGCTCTGGCTGTTTAATGTAGAGCAATGTGCACAGCGTACATCTGAGACCGACATCTTCATTCAGTGGCGCCGTCACAGCCGATGACCTTTGACCCTGGGAGATGGTGTCCAGACAGTAACATAGTGTCGGCCCACATCTGGATCTGGGCTGACACTATGTTATCCGTCTGGGTAGTTTGACAGCTGAGCTCAAAAAGTTGTGCTTTTAGACGGTAATTTTAAATCGCTTCCTCGTACGCTTCACAAACTCTTGGACTTTTTTTAACCAAGCCGTCAGAAGAATACCAGGTAATTTCTGATTCAGTTCTGCCTCTGTTAGACTGGATTTGTTTCGTGGCTTTAGTGGTATGTCAGCACTTTCCATTCAACCTCTCTAGATTGGGTTTGCCACAGCATGCAAAGAAAAATGAATGCATTTAATCGCTGACAGAGACATCACACTGACACACACACACACACACACACGTTTACATCATTCTCTCATGTCCGAACGCTCACTGTGGTCCTTGCATGATCATACACATTCACACGTCGGCCATCCTGAAAACAGATCCGTCTTTGTCTTGGTTGTGCGTAAGTGTCACGAAGCAGAGTGTTGGCAGGAAGTACATTGTGTTGTATGTCGTGCAGAGCTACAGGCAGCCGGCCGCATTCATCGTGACCCAGCATCCGCTACCCAACACCGTCAAGGACTTCTGGAGGCTGGTGTACGACTATGGATGCACCTCCATCGTCATGCTGAACGAGATCGATTTGGCTCAGGTGAGATTCAAGCTCAAGTGCTAAAATGTTGCATGTGCAATGTTCATTTAAAGAGGACCTGTTATGCTTCTTTTTTACATAATTTCATGTTTCTTTAGTGCGTAATGTTGCTGTTTGAGCGTGAAAAAAGTTCCCAAAGTCCCTCCGGCGGGAGTTATCCTCGATATCAGTGTCAGTGAACTCCTGAAACGCCTCCATTTTACAGGACACCATTTTCAACATGTGTTTTGGCCGTTTATTTACACGAAAACACCACCATTTTGGGGGCCTGAAAATTGCAACTTTTGAACGTTTTTGAAAATGATACCGTTATTGTCTACAAAAACTACAAAAACGTGAATTTGTGAAAGCGGACTGAAAACATGTTCAGTCTATAGGCGTGTAGTGTTTTTTTTTTAACGCTGTGACATCGCCACCTACTGGCCTGACAGCAGAATGCAGCGTTTTTAGTCGTTTTTGCGGTGATATCTTGTTCCGATAAATGCAAACCAAAAACATTTCCTTTTTAGTACATCATTGTCATGAAACGTGCCCTTAGTCTTGAGTTTTCTTCCGGGAACGAACACATCAGAATATTCCTCATTATAATAATTAATTTGCACAATAAAGGGGCGGGGCCTGGTTGAGTTAGTTAGTCGTGTGTTGAAACTGGCGGTTATGGTAAGGGTCGGGACATTTCCCAAACACCAACCACAAGACACTGTTCCAACCGACCAATCAGAGCACACTGTGCTTTTCAGAGTGAGGGGCTTCATAGACACAGGAACTAAACAGAGCATAACTGACAGACTGGGAAGAGAGGAGCCGCAACAATGGAGAATATAAGGAAAATATTCAAGCAGGAAAACCTGCTCTAGTAGAGCCAGAAACAACATCAAGACTTTGAACAAGGGCATAATAGGCTACTGTGTTTGATGAGAGTGTAATGTGTGTGTGCAGGGTTGTCCTCAATACTGGCCTGAGGAGGGAATGCTGAGATACGGCCCTGTACAGGTGGACTGCATATCCTGCTCGATGGACTGCGACGTCATTAGTCGGCTTTTCAGGATATGCAACCTGACCAGAGTGAGTTTTTCACACATCTTACTTAAATACTTTAGCAACAAAGCCGTACATCTGTCTTGGTTAGAAGCCATTATATTGACGTGTGTGTGTGTTTGTGTGTCCTAAGCCTCAGGAAGGTTATCTGATGGTCCGTCAGTTCCAGTACCTGGGGTGGGCGGGGCATAGGGAAGTCCCCGCCTCCAAGCGCTCGTTCCTCAAACTGATCCTCCAGGTGGACAAATGGCAGGAGGAGTGTGAGGAAGGCGATGGACGGACTATTATACACTGCCTGTGAGTACAGATGAACAATCAAAACACGAGCACATATCAGTTTGTGAAGTTTATGGCATCAATTAAGCTAAAATCACGTATTCCGTTTGAAGTAGTATTGCCTGTGAACAGACAGAAAGTCTACTCATAATTTCTACTAATATCTTGTACTAGTATTTCCTGTCAGTCTGTTGTCTGTGAATGAATCTCCGCTCTCACACTGCGCACACTGATATCAGATTTACCTGCAAAAACATCCGATAAAGAGCAGACTGTGGTATTTCACACGTCAAGTCACTTTTACTTAAGAAGCACATTTCAATCTTTCAAAGAACAAATGCTTAGTTAGTATAGCTATATATCACTGCCTCAATAGGAAGAGAATTACAATAATATGCCCAACCAAATGAAACACTGATCTCCATAATGGTCCATAATAGTTTTTTGGCTTGACAAAATGACACTCAAACCAATCAATTCATCTTAACTTGGGTAAATAAGGCATAGTATGTTAATAGTACTAGATTTTTACAATTAGGTTAAGACATTAAGTAAAGCTAACTCAAAAGTGTTAGTTAGAATCACTGTTGAATTTTACAGTGTAAGGACGTACATTTTTAGCATACCTTTTAAAAGAGCACTTATTACAGAAATAACATACTTATGCAAGAATATGCTTGATTGTGAATTAAATGTTAAATGTTTCCAGACACTTGTTAACTCAAATTAAATTTGCGGGGCCTGTTATATTAATTATATTAAAATATAATATTTTCAAAATTTAATAAATGTAATTAGCTGAAGTTTAGAGTGCTTTATTGACCAACTTATGTAAGCACATCTTTATATGCAATTTCAAGTCTTGCATTTATGTAACTAAAATATACTTTAATATAATATCTATGGAAACTTTGGTGACACTTTAATATGGGGAGCACATTCACGATTAACTATGACTTTACTGCTTATTAATAGTTAGTGAAGTAGTTGTTAAGTTTATATTAATAATGTAGAATATGATCATGCAGAATAAGACATTAATATGTGCTTTATAAGTGCTAATAAACAGACAAAATCCTATTAATATGCATGATAATAAGCAACTAGTTAGTGAGAATTAACCCTAAAATAAAGTGTTACTGAAACTTTGATATATTTGTAATTTGTAAAGATTTAAAATATATTACCTTTAAATGTAATATCAAATCACACATTACAGTTAAAATTATAAGTACATGCGCTTTAGTATGTAAGTCGACACATCAAAATAAGTGCACTTCTTTAAAGCACGACAAAAGATTATTAAAAACGAAATGATTTAAGTAAAACTTTAATTTGACATGATTTAATTTTAAAAGCACTTTTTAAAAGATGTCAAGAAACAGTCATGAGAGTGTCTCTCTTTAAGTGCACTTAAGTGGCCTTTTATTTAATTGGTATAATATTATCAGCAAGTATAGTTTTTGTAAATGTACAGTCATGACTTGAAGTACACAAGTGCACATTAAATACAATGAAGCTCACTTCATGTTCACAAGGGAAACCCCAGTAAACAGGAAAATCTCTTCTATTAAAATGATGCTTTATCTCATCAAAATAAGACTTTAAGTAAAACAAGATTCAACTCATTTTTAAGTTAGTTTAACATAATTTAAGTCGAAATCACTTAAACATTCAAGTTGATTGTACTTTCAAATGTAAGGCAGCAACTTTTACAGTGTAGAGATTTTTTTCTTAAAAGCCAAGTGGTCAAAAATCCGTCTTATAGCATGTATGTGATGTACAGTGGTGAAGTATGGGAAAACACACACACGTTTCTCATTTGTCATTTGTGTGTGTGCAGGAACGGAGGCGGCCGCAGTGGGATGTTCTGTGCCATCAGTATTGTGTGTGAAATGATAAAGCGGCAGAATGTTGTTGACGTCTTTCATGCTGTGAAGAGTCTGCGGAACAGCAAGCCCAATATGGTGGACAGCCCGGTATGATCCGCAGCTCTCGTACAGTATACAGTACACTCACATTAACACTCAGTGGGCCCTATCTTGCACCCAGCGCAATTGACTTTGTACACCGACGCATGTGTCATTCCTATTTTGCACCGGCGCAAAGCGCGCTTTTCCCTCCACAGAAGCACGTCGCTAAACTAGTGAATGAACTTGCGCTCCCTGGGCGGTTCAGCGCAAAAAAGGAGGCGTGTTCCGGCGCAAACAATCCCTGGTGCTATTTTGCTGTTCCATTAAACAATTGCACCACTGACCAGAAAAAACCTAGTCTAAAGTCAGTGGCGCGTTGTGCGTTGTTCATTATGCTATTTTAAGGGCGCATGCTTGACCATAATGTATAGCGTGCACAACGCGCATACACTTTGCTCATGTAATCTACACAGATGCAACAGTTATTTTTGCAAATCATAAATTGTTACACTAAAAAATATTAACACATGAGATGACGGAAATCATTGTGGTGTGCCACGAAGATGTGAAAAAATAGGCATAAATCTAGCTTACAAATGATTCAGGCTAATTGTAATAATTAAGGATAAGACCTGTTTGCCCAATAGTGGCAAGACATATATATAAGGACATCTGACAAATTGGTTTGTCCGTCAAGAACCAGGAAAAAAAATCGACTGAAAAACTGAAAAAACTGAAAGACTGAAAAAAAAAAAAAAAGACTGTGAAATCACTTTTACCATAATGTACAACATTACAACTTCACTTCTCTGTCTTTCACTGCTCTTACAAGAACATCAGTCTCCTCGGCTGTGAACCGCTCCTGGCGTGCGCCTGGTAAATACGCCATAATAATAGCAATCCATAATGGAACTTGCGCACCTGCTTTTACAGGGAATGTTGGATGACGCTCGGATTGGTTTATTCACGTTACGCCCAAACCACACCTATGAATAATGAAGCTACTTCAGACCAACCCATTTTAGATTTGCGCCGGGCGCAAGAGCCATTTATCCCGCCGGGAAAATAACAACAGCGCCGAGACCCGCCCACAAAGTTACTTGCGATTCGCGCTTTGACACTTGCGTTTCAGATCGTTAAAATAGGGCCCAGTGTGTGCCTTTGTGTCATCACGCAGAGGATATCACTGTAGAAAACACTTTATTTTAAGGTGACAGTTACATGTGTTACACACACTAGTAACAACAGTAAACTAATCCAAACCCTAGTTTTAAACCTATAGTAAGTACATAAGTTAATTAATAGTAGGGTACAATGGGGCTAAAGGCACAACTTGAGACATTTGTTTGGCTTTTCACGACTCCCAAAGTGTATAATTGCAGAAAATACATATGTTTGTATTGAACATTGATGGAGCAACAGATTCTGTGTGAAAATAAATCATAAAAGTGGGTTTTTTTTTGTTTAAAAAACGTATAAATGTATGAGGTGGCGATCGCTTTGTACTATTTAAAAATAAAATAATTCATTTTTGTTCAATAAATATACTGTCGTTAAAATGTTAACATAAAAATATATTTTAAAAATACAAAAACTAAATTATTTTACAAAGTAAAGATTCTGAAAGCATTGAAGGAGATCCCATTATAATTTAATATCGATTTACAGTAGTAACAATTCATTATATTTTGTTATTTGATATGATTAATATAATATTTTTAAATATGTTCATTATAAATATGATGATTACCCAACTTAATAAATGAAATTTTCCCAAGAAATGTTCGTGGCTGTTTATGATCATGTTAAATATGTATTTTACCCCAAATTCCATACTTTGCATTTTCGTCCGTTATTGAAAAACTGTTGCTTTAATTACCTTGATCAAAACTGAAAATCATTAAGAAGACCTTCGTCTCAAAATATAAACAATCATTTTATTGATTCTCATTTGCTACTTAAATCTACAACATTTTTTAAAAAAAACATCAAATATTAGATCAAATTTTAGAATCATCTTTTCGCTGCCGCCCGCGATCACTTCACGGATCAGACAAATTTCCACGTGCATCTTGAAAATTGGATGTTTCGGAAAGTGCTGAGGAAAGTTTGTGTGCATCTATAAAAATAAATACAATCAAAGATGCCTTTAGCCCCGTTATACCCTACACTTCAGTAACTATATCACCTTAAAAATAAAGTTTAACCCATTGTATTTTTGTCTTCTGTCCAGTTAGAATATCCCAGCATCCTTAAAAAACAAGATTTACATTTACATTAGCATTGTGTATGAACATTTTAACACTGAGATTTCACACAATAAATACAAATGTACATAAACATGTAATACTGAATAATAATCTAATACAAGCCTAACATCGTTTATATGAAAGCCCATGGCATATCTCAAGTTTTTTTTAGAAAATGTAGAGAATGAATTCGGTCGCGCTTTAGTTTATGGTCCAATTCTCTCAATTAACTATGACCTTTGCCTCAATAAAGTCCACTGTAAACCCTAACGCTCAAAATAACGAATCAGTTTGAGGAGGGTAAACTTAAATTAAACAAATGAGTTCAATTAAATGAACTTTTATGAGTATTTAGAACTTTCTTTTTCTTTTGAGTTCACAAAACGGACACATTTTAAGTCATCTGAACTGTTTCATCGTTTTGAGTTTTATGAACTTGTTTCTTTTCATTTAGAATAACTTAAGTTTAAAAACTCAAAACTGGGCTGGGATTTCTATGACACTCGAACGGCAGAGTAAATGCTAAAATTAAGTGTTTTTTAGTGCAAGATTAATGTTGAGTGGAAGATTTAATGCTTTCTATGCTATTTTAACTCAATTTTTTTATGTTTTGCCAACTTATTCGGGTTTACAGTGTACTGCTTATTAATAGTTAGTAAGGTAGTTGTTAAGTTTAGGTATTGGGTAGGATTATGGGATGTAGAATATGGTGCTTTATAAGAACTAATAAACAGCCAATATCATAGTAATATGCATGACAATAAGCAACTGAGAATTTGACCCCTAAACTAAAGTGTTGCCAAGAATTCTTATCTATTTTATTCTTATTTTGAACTATTTATTGTATTCTTGTTTGTTTGCAAATCCATGCTTTTATGTTAATAAATAAAGAGTAAATAGGAAATGGCATTGAGAGAGAGAGAGATAAGATAGTAAGCTGTTGTGGCATCAAACATCTCACCACATCCTCTGTAAAGAGCCTGTGTTTCTGTCAAGCTCATATTAGCGTTCATCTTTGTCACAATCTGGACCTTTTGTTGTGTTGCGTGCCAGTAAAGCTCATGATTGGGTTTGTCTTTGCAGGAGCAGTACCGTTTCTGCTACGATCTGGCCCTGGAGTACATCGAGACGTCGTAATGGAGACTCGTCTCTGTGTTTCCAGCCTGAACGTGCACACACACACACACACTCGGCTTCTTTACATCAATGAATCGGAGTGCCCTGTAAATGTCTGTGCATCCGTGTTGACTTTCATGGGATTCAAGTGCCGGCCACCCGGTCGAGGTCATTTTTTTTTTTTTTTTTTTATATGCTATTTTTTTACAGCCATTTTAAACACTACGGCCGAGCTGTTGCATGCTGAAGGCGCTCTTTATTTGCGTGTGTCCGTCACTGTTCCTGTGAATAACATGTATAGCTGTACTCGTGTAGATGGACATTGTGTTGAAAGCGAACGGGAGAAGACTGCACTCGCTCTAATGGCTGGCTTATTACGTTTCTTCTTTTCGTTTTTGGTAGCAGATGATGACCATAAGCCAAAGACTTGTGTAAATATGTCTATAGGGATGAAGCACATTGTTTGTATTTATTGTTTACTTGCATTTTTGAAAGCTCAAAACAATCATTATCATTCCCTGTTTAGCCTAAATTTCCACTGCAAACACTCTTTGTATGAGGCGGATTCAAGTAGTGTTATTTTTTGTTGTATTTGATCAATTGTATTTTGCTTTTCGTTTTAAATCTTTTACGTGCTATAGTGATTTGTTTTACGTAACGATTGTGATTTGGTTCATTTTTCTGAGGAGATCTCCAAGAGGGACTCTGGAGAAAAGAGAAGAGCTCTATTTTTTCTGATGTTTTCATATTTGTATTGTGCTGGAAATGGAAGAAAAAAAACACACGCAAACAATGAAGTGTATGCATTTAAAAAATATATACAGTATTAGACACTAGTGTATTTAGGATCAAAGCCAATTTAAGAAGAAAGCTGCAGCCAGTATTGATGCTGATCAGACTTTTTATAGAAAACTAAGTAACAACAACAACAACAAAAAAATCCATCATGTGAAATAATAAGTTATGTATTTTTTGTCTGTAGTTGTTGGCTTCATGGCTGTAATACGATGTCAAAAAGTACAAATACTTTGAATAAAAAAAAGGAAATGTGAAAGAAGGTGTCGAATTAATGCTTTATTTATTGCATTTATCAAATAAATGTATAATGTATTAACTTTATTACATTTGCTGCAATATAGCTAGAATAATAAATGGTCATTTTAACAGTAAAAGTAAAACCCTGTTAATTGATTCCATTACTGTAAAAAATTATTGTTGGTTTAACTTAAACTTAAAAATTTTAGTTAATTGAAATTCAAAATTTTAGTTAATGTAATGAAGGAGATTGGTTTAATACATAGAAACTCAAAGTATTATGTTATCTGAACCACATTAATGTTCATAACTGATTAGAAGAAACTGAAGAAACAGTAATTTCTAAAAAAAAAAAATACGTCAAATGTGAAGTATCACACAGGGAATTCTGGGAATGTCAATTTGCGGTTTTTCACTGTAAATTACACAACGACTTCTTTTTCACTTCCGAAAACAGTCAATTTAACGGTATTTTACTTTCAAATTAAATTAAATGTAAGGTTAGATCTATTACAGTTATTCACTGTATATAGTACGGAAACTTTCTGTTCACCATAGCATTTTTACAGTATTTTATCGTTAAAATCACAATAATTTTTTACAGTGTGCATTTCATGTCATTTTACAATAAAATTATTTTAAATGTACCAAACAAATCATCTTATAATTTACAGTGAAAAAACATAAACGTGTGTGACATTTTACATTTGATGATCTTTCATATTAATAATTATGTGTCTTATAAATTGTATATCACATAGTAAATTCACTTTTTTTTTTTGTGTAAATTACAGTTTTAAATATCCGTAAATATGTTTACATTTTTACTCTATTTATTACAGATTATTCTGGCAACCACAACTGCCAGTTTTTTTTAACTGTAAAATCCAACAGTGATTGTATCTTAATATCTTAACTCAATTGTAAACATCTAGTAATCTGTACTATTCACATACTATGCCTTGTTTACTCAGAAAACCCAAGTTAAGATGAATTGATTGGTTTGAGTGCCATTTTGTCAAGCATAAATGAGATGGTCGCCATTATGGAGATCAATGTTTCCATTGGATCATTCATATTCATGCTAAGAATTTGTCAGCGCAACATACCATTCCTATTTCACTTGTTTATTTTTAAGGCAATTGGTTTGCATGCTTTTATTAAATAAGTCTAACTAATTCGATTTTACACTGTAGTCAATGATTCATTGTGTAATGACACAGTGGCGTTGGAGGGATGATTGTTTCGGTGATTTGGATCCCTGTTTGTTTTAGCTTATCTTTGGCCCTGGTGTCATGAAGTCAGGCAGAGGATGTGGGATCTGTGTATGTACTTTTACAGAATACCCGGTGCAGCTTTGCTTAACAATGCGTTGAGTTGTGGTCTTCGAGCTGAAGGTGGCTTCCTGTCCTCCTCCGCTGCGCAGGATGCCTCTCAGTCTTGTTCTCAGTTTGCTCTTCTGAGCTGCAGGGGCATCTGGAGGGCCAAAAGGGCAGCAGGGTTTCCTCCACCATCCAGCCCTCCGTTACAGGTTTTATGGACCCGCGTGGTGCGAAGCCTCCGCTCTCAGTCCGTCCAGAGCTCTAGAAGAGCCACTTCATAAACACAGGAGAAGATGGCTACGACTCTGCATGAATTCACACAGTTTGTGGATCCTAAAACATTCCCCCGTGTGCTTCAGATCCAGTCAGGAATATACTATCAAGGTAAGACTCCTGCTCAGAATTCATCCGCTCCAAATATTAGCTGTAATTATGCATTTTGAACGTCGTAGGATCTCGAACCGTCTCACTGACTGGCCTAGGTGATGGTTTGCCGTTAAGAAACAAACTGTTGAAATGTTGAAGAAAATTGTTTTTTAATAAATGATAAGTTTTCTGCTTTTTTAAACAAACACTTTTTTTATACAAAGGACAAAATAGACAATGTACGCCTGTTACGCAATTTGACTTTGAGAACAGGCGCGTTTCAAATCAACTTTGCACTGTAAAGTTGGAAAAACGTATAAAATATGAGGCAATACGTTACATAAAATGCATGAGTACAAAAATTTTGCATTTCTTATTTGAATTTTAAAAAAATTAAGTGATGCAAGCTAACTCCTACTTTTCACTTAAAGTTATCATGTAATCTCAATTCGTGGAAACTTGGCTAGCTTGTAAATGCTAACTAACTGTTAACACAATGTTTTTTATAGCATAAGCATAGCTGAATGAGTTTGGCAATATAGGATATTTAACATATAACTGTTCTCAAACTAAGCTCATGTACTGGTCACCAAATATCCAACAGTGATTTTAACTAACACTTTTGAGTTAACTTTACTTAATGGCTTAACTTAATTGTAAAAATCTAGTACTATTCGCATACTATACCTTATGTACTCAGAAAACGCAAGTTAAGATGAATTGATTGGTTTGAGTGCCATTTTGTCAAGCCCCCCAAACTAAATCACCATTATGGGGATCAGTGTTTCATTTGGTTGGGCATATTACTGTAATTCTCTTACTATTGATGCAGTGACGCAGCAATACATCACAGTTATTTAGTTTCAAAGGAAGAGAAGAGATACATATGTTGCTTTTAAAAGTTGATCTATAGCTTGTGACTGAATAATTAACTATAGTTAATGATTTAGTTAGAAATTAAATCACCTTTTAAAAGCAACCTTTGTAATACTTCCCTTCATGTCGTATAATGATCGTTTACAATCTTGCGTAACCTTTTAATTGTGTTGATATTATCCCTCTATATTTGTGACAATATCTTGTCACACACTCTCCAACACTCACCATCAAACACAACAATGGTAGATATAGTAAGTCATGAGTAAATCTAAAGTAAATTATCAAGTACTCTCAGTTCTTTTAGTCACCAGAGCTCTTGTGTAAACTATACTAACTAAGTATTTGTCAGCACAACATACTATTCCTAATTCACTTTACTTGTTTTTTTTAAAAGCAATCGGTTTGCATGCTTTTTTAAGTATGTCTAATTAGACATTAAATGTCATTTTTAAATGATTGAGAGGTAATTTTAACTAGAAAGAAAAGTTACTGAAATTGTCAGTTGAAGAAATAAAGTAAAGTTTACTTTCAAACCACATGATATCAAGAGCGGAAACCAACCTCTGTCTGATCTTTGCTCCTCCAGTCTGTAATATGCCTGATGTTCATGATATCATTAACTGTGTGCATCATTTCATCATTTTGAACTGCTAGTACTCTGCTAGAAATAGTTTCACTGCAATCCAAACTAAATGGACTGGAATGCTGATAATGTGAGTGTGTAACTGGTGTTTTTCAGGCTGCGTGTATGAGATGTTTGGAAGAGAGTGCTCTCTTTCCACGGGAGATCTGCTGAAAATCATTGACATCACCATCACCAGATTCACTGCGCGGAGCTCCAACAACACTGAGGTCGACATACCGGTGGAGTATCCAGGTATACACACCAGCCAGCCTTCTTTATTTTTATTCAAGATTCAAGAGAGTTTATTGTCATATGTACAGGAAACACTCTATTATGAAATGCTTACTCTGTGAATCCTCCAGAAGCCCAAGACATGAATATAAGGACAAAATTACAAAAAGTGCCAGTGCAAAAAGTATATATCAAGTGTGGGGAACACATTCACTATAAACTACGACTTCTGCCTCAATAAACTCCTTATTAAGTTAGTAAGGTAGTTTAGGTATTGGTAGGATGTAGAATATGATCATCCAATAATATGCTTTATAAGTACTAATAAACAGATCCTAGTAATATGCATGATAATAAGACACTATTTAATAGTGAGAATTAACCCTAAAATAAAGTGGGTACAATATAACACGTGAACATGACGGACATATATATAGATGTTTTAAAAATCTGTTCAAACTTTAATTTTATCGTCATGCCAATTCTTTCTGAAACAAAATATCTGCATCTTTGATTTGTGAGTGATCTGGTTATTGTTGGTTGCGCCAGAAATAAACTAAATAATAAACTAGATCACATTAAACTGAAAATCTGTAAAGTTCAGATGCAGTTTTATTTTGTTTTTATTAATATGATCATATTATACTCTCAATAGTCTATATATCTCCCCATGTCATCCCTTGAAAATGCATTTATTTTGTTTATGAATTAACTTCAGCTCCTTTTTTCACAATTCTGCTCCATTTCATTGTTTTCTTTTTTTATTAAAATGTTTAAAATGAACAATTTCAAAAACATTCTATTCTAAAACACCAAACAGGTTCACAGGCATAGGCTTAAAAAAACACGTTGTCAATTATGCGTGTGTATGTTACTTTCACAGTTGTGTCAGATGTCGGCTTTCCATTTTGTTCAGTCTTTGTGGGTCCAATAGATGTAAATGGAGGAAGTCGTGTTGCAAATCTCCCCGTCTGCTCAGCCATGATCATTCTGTTTGTCTTTACATTTTGGTGAACATTTTGAGTAAATGACTTTACATCAAATTGAATAAGAGAACCCAGTGATTTTGATTTTCCTACCTCAATTGTTATTTATATTTTTCCCGTGCATCCTTTTTATCCTGGCTCGCTGTCACCTCAGCAGGTCGTGCTCATGTATGATAGTGATTGTAGATCAAGTGGTTAAACTGACAGTGATACAACTAACTTCTTAAGTCACAAAGGGACTGTTCGTATTGGACTGAGAAGATCCAAGATGAAAGTGATTTTGTGTCTCTTGGTGATGTTTGGTGAAGCGTCGCTCACTCAGGCTTCTGGAGAGGGTGTAGAAGTGAGAGGAAGTACGCAAACATCATGTCCTGAACCGCTTGTGAGCAGCGACTAGTGAAGCGGGAACACGTGCTGTCTTAGGCTCATTGAAGGCCAAACACGCTGTAGAGGTTTGATCCTACTGATGTTATAAAATGCAAATATGGTCTGTGAAGCTCAGCTAGGGTCCTAGCCGAATGGAGAAGTGATTTTGCGATGCTGGGCTGGATGGGAGGACAAAAACCTCCATGTTCAATTGAGTTAGAGATGAAAAAGTGTTTTTCTTTTCCATTGGGCATGTCTTATTTTTGCTAGGGCACAGTGTCAAGTCATGAGGCAAGTCATTTGACTCGGCGGCCATCTTAGAAACGCCTCTCGGGCAGCTATTTCAGGCAGCTCCAACCTCTTTGAATGGGGAAACATCAAATTCTCCAAAGCTGTTCACCAAGCTTACGATTAAATTTCATATTTGACATCACCAATGAAATCTGACAACAACATATTGTCAGCCTAGATCCAAATCCACATGTAGTTTCTGTCTGGGCGGTCTCATAAATGTTGTTTCTAAACACTCAAATCATGACCAAAAAGCATTTTTTAGCAACCAGAGCTTATAACTGCAGCTCCAATGATGCAACATTACCAATTGGCTATTGGCTCTTTTATTTATAAGATGGGACTTATTCCACCAATATTGCACGTTGCATTTTCTCCTATTCATAGTAATATGAGTGCACCGTCTTTCTATATCTAAAGTCTTTGCTAGGGCATCAAGTAAGCCAGACTGTGACTGAGCGACCGTCAAAAAATAGGTGTTAATGACTGAAGCTTGTACTCTTATTATACAGCGTCCTCCACTAATATTAGCACCGTTGGTAAATATGAGCAAAGGCGGCTGTGAAAATAAATCTGCATTGTTTATCCTTTTGACCTTTCATTCAAATAATTCACAAAATTCTAACCTTTTATTGAAGTAAAATAATTAAAAGTGGGGGAAATCTAGTTCACGTTGGTTTAAATGGCACCCAATTATTGCATTGCCCTTTTCTCCAGGATACCAGCTCTGAGTCTTCTTCTGTAATGCCTGATGAGTTTGTAGATCAGAGATCATTCCTTCATCCAGAATCTCTCCAGATCCTTCAGATTCCAGCTCTTCTCTTCAGTTCGTCACTCATTCTCTATAGGGTTCAGGTCAGGGACTGGGACGGCCTTCATTTTGTGCTCAGTCACACATTTTTGTGTTGGATCATTGTCCTGATGGAAGATCCAACCACAGCCCATTATCAGATTCTAGCAGAAGCGCCAGGTTTTGATTTTTTATCTGTTGGTATTTGTTAGAATCCATGAAGAAGTCCAGGACCTCCACCAAAAAAATAGTCCAAGAACATTAAAGATCCAGCGGTGTATTTAACCGTGGGCATGGGGGACTTCATCCCATCTGGTGTGTTTGCTGCCAAAAAGCTCTTTTAGGCCCAATCCCATTTCTACCCCTTAGCCCTTCTCTTTCCCCTACCCCTTCGTTTTGCGCGTTCACGTGAAGGGGTAGGGGTGTCTCGATTCTCTTTTGGCTGGAGTGGTAGGGGTAAGGGGAAGGGTCAGATAGCCCTTCAAATGAAGATTTTTCAGGACCACACTTTGAACGAAGGGGTATGAGGAGTTTCCCTCCACCAACTACCGTGCTGCTAGAATGTGTGTATGTTGCCACTCAGGATCGATCACTTGCGTGTCTCCTGGCTGCCATTTTCTCCGTAGTTTGCTAAACGCACTATTTGAGTGATTTGAACACATATTATTAATAGTAAAAATATATATATATCTGGTCATCCTTCATAACGCAGTCGATATTTACATCACATATCGTCTGTAAACTCTCGCGTTACCATGGCAACGACTGACTTGACGTATAACGTATGAACAGTATCGCAGCACCACAGTAGATAACGAAACCATATCCGTACCGGCCGGCTCGGATCAGCACGGAATGGAACGGTTAATAAACAAAGAGAACAGTTTGGCGCGATGGAAAAGATGCTTCACTAGTCTGGTATGTTCTGTATCATCTTAGGAAACTCTGGCTCATACGTTTTTGAACTGAAAACGAGCGCCGTTTTATTAAGTCCAAATACGGCGCAAAACTCTGTTGGAAGTGAGTAATTTGTTAAACATGCTCGCGCCTGATTTCTGTTAGATATAGCCTACGCACTTCATTGCTGTTTCACTAATAAAATAAACGGGGTATGATGACGTATGATGGCGTGTAATGGTATAGTAGTGGTGTCCCATTGCTTAGGGGAATATTTTCACCCCTACGCCTTGGCACTCTGTTTCAAGGGGCAAGGGGGACGGGTAGGTGTAGGGGTAGGCGAAGGGGTATAAAATAGAATTGGGATTGGGCCTTAGTGTCATGTGGCCACAGAACCAGGTCCGTCTGAAGCTCCAGTCGTGTCCAGTCTGGAGTTTGTTTCTGGATGAGCGAGGAGGATTGTTCTTCAAACCCTCCCAAACAACATGTGGTGATGTAGGAGATGTTTGATCATTGTTTTAGTCTTTCTGAGCCCAAGACTCGACTAATCTCTGTGATTCTCCATCTGTGATCTTGAGAGTCTTTGTCCACTCAAACTCTCCTCCTCTCGTGCATTAGGACGATACACACACAAACGTCAGATTCAGAACATCTTTAGTTGTTTGAGCTTCTTAATTATCGCCCTGATGTAAAAAACGTAATAAATATACTTCAGTGATATTTAGAATTTCTAGGGGTGCCAATATTTGTGGCCAACATGCATTGGAGAAAAACATTTATTTCATAATGAGAGTTTCCCCCACTTTCAATTGTTGTATTTCAATGAAAGGTTTGAATTTTGTGATTTAACCCTCTGGGGTTCTTCATTTATGGGCCACACTCAGGACCTTCGGGTCAAAAATGACCCCCATAGGAAATGAATGGGAAATTAGTTTTTTTGCGCATACAATCTACAAATCAGCCAGGATGCAGAAAAAAGGACTCAACAGCGAAGGGGTGAATCTCTAAAACATCAAGAGTGCAAAACAGACAAAAAAACTCACACACACACACATTTATACAGAAAAAAACACATGCACACACAAATTAACGCATTCCATTCCAAAAGCTAATTGTGTTTTTGTGTGTGTGAGTTTTATTGTCTGTTTTGCACTCTTGATGTTTTAGAGATTCACCCCTTCACTGTTGAGTCCTTTCTCGTTTTTTTATATAAAAAAGTTTTTTTTCCCATTTCCTATAGGGGTCATTTTTGACCCGAAGGTCCCGACTGTGACTATTTTTTTTTTTTAGGACCACTTAGACTTTTTAAATCCTGTTATTTTTTTGGGTGTTCATATACCAAGTACCAATAAAGTCACCAAGTTTCGGACCATTCCGATGAAGCTACGATTTTTTACATTTTTTATTTTAAAGAATTCAAGTCAGAAATGACAGAAGAGCCCCAGAGGGTTAATGAAAGATCAAAAGGATAAACAATGCAGATTTATTTTCACAGCTGCCTTTGCTCATATTTACCAAGGGCACCAATATTAGTGGAGGACGCTGTAGTCCACATTTTGGTCTCATAATAGCTTGACTTTGTCTTCTCTGTGTGACAGGTTTGTTCAAACTGGTGTCTGACAGTCAGCCGTACCGAAGCATTCAAGAAATAGCTGTCTCACTGAACATCAGCTCCCATCGGCTGGGCCAGCCTGTGTTCCTCAGCTGTCTGGAGATTGATCTTCCACAGGGCGTCATCAGGGAGAGAGACAGCTTCAGAATCACAGCCGTCACACACAAGCTCAACGGTGGACATGTGCAGTGCGAGCTGCTACACAGAGAGCCCAAGTTCTGCTTCAGCCTGAGCTTCTCCCAGCAAGGCCACTTCATAGAGGGCGAGGACGACCAGTTTTATACCCTGAAAGAGATCGCAGAGTGGAAAATCTCCAAAGGCAGAAAGAGGACTGTCACTGAGGTCAAAGCTCCGGCCAAGAAGGACTTCTTATTTTCCAGTTTGTTGGAGAATGTGTGTGGAGAGCTGATCCTGAGCCCCGTGTATGAACTAAAGGCTGTTACAAGTCGTGAGTATGACTATAGTTTCATTTCTATTCTAGTAATGTGCACATATTGATAACAAGATTATAGCCACACTGCAGCAAGTCTTGTTTTCCTGTAAAAATATGCAAACCAAAAGAACCAAACATATACTAAGTTTTGTTTGCAGAGAAATCTAACAAAATTGAACGAGCTTTATGCTTAAAAATGCAAATTGCATTAGAACAAACTCATTACAAAACTCAAAACAAAAGATGATATAATGTCTGTTTCACTTCTCAAGTGAAACAGACATTATATCATATGAAATAGTGTGGACATTTAGGGTGTGTTCACACTTGGCGAGTTTGGTTGGATTGAAGCAAACCACATGTTATAAATTATAACATACTATATATACTTCATGAACCAGGACTAAATGCATCTTTTTCTAAGAATCAAGAGAGGCTCGAGTGTGAACACAGCCTTGGAGATTAATAGGGTTTGCTTTAGGGTTAGATGTTTGTTTCTGATCATGGAAGATGAATATAAAAGACTTAAGGGAACATCATTAGGCTTTATTCATTAAACATGAGTGGAAAGAGTTTCTTTGTAAAAACGTTTATAAATCCATCTGTACCTTTAGTAAGTTGACTTACACAAATATCAGTTCTGCTCATCTCTCATGAATAAAGCCCATTGTGTGTGTGTGTGTGTGTGTGTGTGTGTGTGTGCGTGTGTGTGTGTGTGTGCGTGTGTGTGTGTGTGCGTGTGTGTGTGTGTGCGTGTGTGTGTGTGTGTGTGTGTGTGTGCGTGTGTGTGTGTGTGTGCGTGTGTGTGTGTGTGTGTGTGTGTGTGTGTGCGTGTGTGTGTGTGTGTGTGTGTGTGTGTGTGTGTGTGTGTGTGTGTGTGTGTGTGTGTGTGTGTGCGTGCGTGCGTGCGTGCGTGCGTGCGTGCGTGCGTGCGTGCGTGCGTGCGTGTGTGTGTGTGTGTGTGTGTGTGTGTGTGTGTGTGTGTGAGACGGGTAGGTTTAGGGGTCGTGTGTGTGTGTGTGTGTGTGTGTGTGTGTGTGTGTGTGTGTGTGTGTGTGTGTGTGTGTGTGTGTGTGTGTGTGTGTGTGTGTGTGTGTGTGTGTGTGTGTGTGTGTGATGGGTAGGTTTAGGGGTAGGGTTAGTGTAAGGGGAGAGAATATACAGTTTGTTCAGTATAAAAACATAACATTTGGAGAGTCCCCACAAAGATAGTAAACCAGACGTGTGTGAATGTGTGGGCATGTTTTTGTGAAATATTAGGACACAAATGTGTATAATGACATGGGTATTACAAAAAGAGGGTGAAATATGAGGACGTTCCCCATGTCCTCACTTTTCAAAATGCTTATAAATCACACAGAATGAGGTTTTTTTCACAGAAAGTGAACTGCACAGTCTTGTGTATGTGTGTGTGTTCTGTTCCACACTCCTTTAAACTTGAACTCTTTCTTCCCACAGTCAGCGAGAAATTTCTGCTCATCCCGTCCAATCTGGACGTGGAGGTAGTGGATGTCACGGAAGAGTTCGATTGCGACTCCTTTGTTCAGCCTCTTTCTCTATCGGATGTTTTTAAGAGGCCTCCAGAGTTTTTTCCTGTGCTGGCCAAGTTGTCAAGTGAAAGCCATTTCAAGCTTTCACCAGAGCTGGAGTCCCTTTTCCACTCCACACAGGTGATCATTCACTATGCTTTTTATGCCAAACGAATCCTGGCCTCGGAATTGTGCCGTGAATCAGCGAGGCGCTTTCTCATCCCGGAGTCCTATAACGGACGCTTCAAGCGGCGGCCGCGGCAGTTTCCCACCGCCTACGATCTGGAGCGGGCGCGCAGTGAGACCGAACAGATCCGCGTGGTCGCCACCAGAGAGTTCGAGTCGGTGTACAATGGGCTCGTTTCTGTTCAGGCTGGAGATGAGTTTCTAGTGACAAAAGGCAAAAGCTGTGCGGTTTCACACAATGGGATCGAGAAGGCAACCGATTCTTTTGAATGTCTGAAAGTCACAGGGAAAAGCCATGGGGCCGAGGCGAAGGAGCCTGTGTGCCTCCCCATGTGTTTGGAGGGGGGATTCATGGAGCTTGTTAGGGACAAGCGCCAATATACCATTGCGGAAATATGCCGATGGTTCCCACTACCTTTCAACGTCAAAGTGTCTGTGCGTGATCTCTCTTTGAAGCTGGACGTTTTGGCTGGAGTGCCTGGTCTGCACATTGAGGAGGAGATCTCGGACCCTTGCCTCCTCGTTTCAAACGTTGACCTCTCGGAGTTCAGGGAGGTGTCGGTAAATCGTACAGACTTGATCCTCAACATAAAACAGCGCTGGGCTGGCGAGAGTTCAACATGTGGTGGAATGTCAGCCATAGAGGAGATCTCAGAGGACTGTTACTACACACTCAGGAGGTACGCTGTCGCTACTGTTACACCCCCTCCACGGCCTCCAAAAACGCCCAAACATCCTCCACCCAGACCCCCCAAGATGCTCTCATCCAGATCTGAGAGCGCCAACAGTGAGACCTCCAGCTGCTCTCCAATGGTAAACTATGTATTTTATTGCATTTGGTGTTACGGACTTCATGTTCAAATCGCAGCTTTAAGATGCATGTCATAATTAACTTGACTGGGAATCGGAAGAATTTCAAAGCTATCACAATTTTTTGATCAATATTGCAATTTCGATTTTTGCAACAATATGTCCTTACATATCATAATAAAAGAAGTTCAACTTTTAAAAAACGCATCTCTAGACCAGCATCTCGTGTTTTTAACCGTAGAAATGGATTTGGATTTATACTCAAAGCCTAAGTGTTGTCAAGGTTTAGATGTTTTTTGTTTGAAATGTTGATTTGAAGTGTCTTTTTTTGCATATATTTTACTACATTCAAACCTGAACACTGGGCACATTTTGTTTCACATAACATCAAAATTCAATAAAAGTTTAGAAGAAATGAACAGGTATGTTTTATCACAGCTTAATCTTTTGGCTCAATTTTACCATATTGTTACAGACACACCAGTTCATTTGTGTGTATAATAGTGTGTTATGTGTCTCTGCGGGTGTGTAAGTGAGTGTGTGTTTGAGTGTGTGTGTGTCTGTTTTGCACTCTTGATGTTTTAGAGTGCTCTGTGTTATAGCCGCGCAAGTTCGTATACACACACACACACACACACACACACACATATACAACCCCAAATCAGAAAAAGTTGGGACAGTATGGAAAATGCAAAAAAAAAAGAAGAAGTGATTTCTAAATTTACTTTGACTTGTATTTCATTGCAGACAATATGAACACAAAATATTTCATGTTTTGTCTGGTCAACTTCATGTCATTTGTAAATATGCATCCTTTCCTGTCATTCAGACCTGCAACACATTTCAAAAAAAGTTGGGACAGTAAAGCATTTACCACTTTGTAATGTTGCCATTCCTTTTCACAACACTTAAAAGACGTTTAGGGACTGAAGACACCAAGTGATGAAGTGTTTCAGGTGTAATTTTGTCCCATTCTTCCTGCAAACAAGTCTTAAGGTGGGCAACAGTACGGGGTCTTCCACACATTCTCTATTGGAGACAGGTCGGGACTGAGGCAGGCCAGTCAAGTACCCGAACCCTCTTCCTCCGCAGCCAGGACTTTGTAATGTGTGCAGAATGTGCTTTTCCATTGTCTTGTTGAAATATGCATGGACGTCCCTGGAAAAGATGTCTTCTTGAAGGCAGCATATTATGCTACAAAATCTCTATGTACTTTTCAGCATTAATGGTGCCTTCACAGAAGTGCAAGTTACCTTTGCCAAGGGCACTGACACAACCCCATACCATGACAGACCCTGGCTTTTGGACTTGTTGCTGGTAACAGTCTGGATGATCCTTTTCTTCTTTGGTCCGGAGCACACGACGTCCATTCCTCCCAAAAAATGCCTCAAATACTGATTCATCTGACCACAGTAGACGTTTCCACTGTGTGATGGTCCATCCCAGATGCCTCGAGCCCAGAGAAGTCGACGGCGCTTCTGGACACTGTTAACATTGGGCTTCCTTTTGGCACAGTACAGTTTTAACTGGCATTTGTGGATGTAACTATGTATTGTGGTACTTGACAAAGGTTTGCCAAAGTAGTCCTGAGCCCATGTGGTGATATCGCCTCTAGATGAATGACGATTCTTGATGCAGTGCTTGCGCCCTTGTCCTTTACGCACTGAAATTCCTCCAGATTCCTTGAATCTTTTCATTATGTTATGCACTGTTGAATGTGAAATATCCAAATCTCTTCCTATCTTTCTTTGAGGAACATTGTTTTTAAACATTTCAATAATTTTCTCACGTATTTGTTGGCAAACTGGCGATCCTCTGCCCATCTTTGCTCCTAAAGGATTAGACCTTTCTTGGATGCTGCTTTTGTACCAAATCATAATTACAATCACCTGTTGAAATCACCTGTTTCAAATCACATCATTATTTAACCATTTTACCTCATTACTAGCCCTAAATTGCTCCTGTCCCAACTTTTTTTGAAATGTGTTGCAGGTCTGAATGACAGGAAAGGATGCATATTTACATATGACATGAAGTTGACCAGACAAAACATGAAATATTTTGTGTTCATATTGTCTGCAATGAAATACAAGTCAAAGTAAATTTAGAAATCACTTCTTTTTTTTTTATTTGCGTTTTCCATACTGTCCCAATTTTTTCTGATTTGGGGTTGTATATATATGTGTGTGTGTGTGTGTGTGTGTGTGTGTGTGTGTGTGTGTGTGTGTGTGTGTGTGTGTGTGTGTGTGTGTGTGTGTGTGTGTGTGTATGTGAGTGTGTGTCTATTTTGCACTCTTGATATTTTACTGTCATCCCTTTATTACTGTGCACTTTTTTCTGCATAGTGGCTGATTTGTAGTTTGAACCCCCAAAAGATTCTCTGAGATTTTGTATTTTTTCGTATTTCCCATTCATTTTGTATATCGGTCATTTTTGACTGAGAGGACCATAGGGTTAAATGTTCACATTGGTACAT
This sequence comes from Gobio gobio, assembly GCF_949357685.1. Taxonomy (NCBI): domain Eukaryota; kingdom Metazoa; phylum Chordata; class Actinopteri; order Cypriniformes; family Gobionidae; genus Gobio; species Gobio gobio. Next base: position 51,642,377 of record NC_137105.1, on the reverse strand, counting down.
TTTCAAAATCTGCTATCTGTTCGTCAATGATTTGTACTAGGAGTGTTGAAAAATGGATTACTTGGCAAAGCAATTCAAAATACTGTAATACAACTTTTATATTCACTTATTATTTGCATCATGTAATTTCCTAATGTTCTGTCATCCCTGTTACAGAGTCTTTGTGTCGAACCTTTTAAACAAGATGACTTTGTGCAATGCAGTGACTCAAAAAATGGAAACGACAAAAAGATTCCCTCTAGTCCAGTCATATTTCCAAGACCTACCCTGCAGAAAGGTAGGAACATTCAGCATCTTTCTCTTAAGTGTTTATCAGCATATGTTAAATGTGAAGTGTGTGATGTCTAGCGCCACCAACTGGAACTGCAAAAATAATGACTATTTTCAAACAGGTTTCCTGAACACTTGCTCTATTTGTCATTACTATTGGGTTGAGTCAGCTGTTTTCTTTACGGAGTTGCTTTTATAATTAGCTCTACATATTTAGGTTGGACATAAGAAGGTATTTTAAACACAAAAACTGACACACTTCACCTTTAACAGGCTGTGTTTTAAGGCTTGTGTGTATTTGTGTCCTCACCCAAACTTTGTGTGGCCGTTTGATTCCCCCTCAGCTCTCGCCAAGGGCCGAAGCCTGGATGACATATCCATCGAGAAAAACGAGGATGACGACAATGATGTGCATGATTATGAATATATAGATGAGGTTCAGCTTGACAACATAAGAAGGGAATACCAAGAACAGCATATTAATGTGGGCGTGAAAGGAAAGCCAAGTAACACAATATAAGTATACTATGGAAACACAACATGGTGCAACACATAAGGAAAAAAGCCATTTCACATTAAATTAATGGCATGACCAAGGCGTATTTATTTAATACACAGCAAAAACCCCAGTGTTAATTTAATACTCCTCAGAGTTTATTTGAGTCCACACTCAAGAGTGTTAAAATAAATCTGAAGCAGAGTTAAAGTTAATGAGATAATTAAGTGATTAATTGAGTGATGATTGAGCATTAGTGATGAACACCTGCTGTTAACAAGAATCCCTAAATGAAGCAGAGTCACCATCTTAGGTCACCATTATGGCAGTCAGTGTTTGCTTTAGTTGGGGTCTTGACTATTTAACATACATTTTTCTGTTTATAAGGCACGTTTGTTACGGCAAAACACAGAGAAACTGGTATTAGGTGTTGGTTGTTTTCAGACTAACATAATCATCACATAAAAACAGCAAATATAAAAGAAAATAGTCAATAGACAAGATTATAATTTATTCATATCGCAATGCATGCTGGGAGCCATGGATGTGTTTTGATTGGTGCACCCAGAATGCACTGCAAAAAGCTTTTTGATGGTCACCATTGTTGAGATTCATACGCTCATTCTTGATGTCTGTGTGTGTCTGAATAATAAAGTAGTTCAAACCTTTTTGTACAGAAATGTTGTTAAAATCCTTCCAATTAATAACCAACTATAAATTATCACATTGTCTATTGTCTGGCTGTTATAACTTGGTTAAAACAGCCAAACAAAATAAATGTTTATAAAGTCAAGGGTCCAAGAGCCCAACTAAAGCAAATACTGATCACCATAATGGTGCCCTAAAATTGTGACTCTGTCCTTTAGTGATTCTTGTTAACAGCAGGTGTCCATCACTAACGCTCAATAGTGTGGACTCAAATAAACTCTGAGGAGAGTTATTTTAACACTGGGGTTTTTGCTATTATACATATGATGGAATGCAAATCATTTATTAGGTTAAGGTATTTCTGTGTTTTCAAATCCCATTGCAAAAATATACACTGTGATTTTTGGAAATGCTTTTCTTAATGGGGATTAATGCCAAGCTTCTGCATATACAAACACTGATGGGCTTCCTAGCAAATTCAATACCAGATCAGGCAATTTAATGTTTGGGAAAATCATGTGAGATACTGTTAAAATCGTGATTATACAAGCGACTGGATCACAACCCGTTCTCACTCCCATGGCGTCTGATATTGAGGCTCGTCCAAGAGAAACACATCAATGCACAGATGCCAAACGCTCCCTTTAGCGCCTGTTTACTGACGCAGGGCGAGCCGTTTTAACCACATAGCCAAATATATATTACAGTACAATTACATGGTGTATTAAGTTGATTGGCATTGGACAAAAATGCAATATTGACAACAAAGCTGTTAGAAATGAAGTCGTGTTTTTTGGCATAGCGCCGTTGTGTCTCTCTAGGCTGCAGCTGTACTGAGAACAGATTGATGTGTACTTTATTTGCCCATTCAATCTGCATATTGGCTTGTTTTGTTTATGTATGCCAGTGGAATAATTGAAGTATTATTGTTAACGTAAGCTTAGATTTATCACAGTTTTTTTGTACAGTCGTGTACAGTCTTGTTATATACAGCCATATCATTGAAAGTGTTTGTATTTTTCCACCGTTTTTCCGCAATATTTTGTGGAGGAAGACATTGTTCTTTTTGTGCATTTTGTCTGGTTAACTGTGAATAAATGAGATGGAAAAGAGCAGTGTTTGATTTTTTCTCTCTCTTTTTATTAGTTAAAGATGTGAATGGTGCATGTTTACACTGGTTGTGATGTCAGGATATCTGGGTTGGATGTGGCCACACAAACGCCTGCAGATTAATAAGCAGGTCTGTTTTTGCCCAGTTCTTAAATCCGTTGGAGATGTCAGCAGCTGGTGGCCATCTCGGACAGGATTGACATCAGACTGAAACCAGGGAACTTGGGGTTGAGGACGAGGTCATGGAGAAGGGCCTGACCTTTCTCTCGAGCCTGAGCTGAACACATAGCACTACGCCAGAGATTCACCAGGGTACCGCCTGTTCAAAACACAATATAATGCTCTTAAATCAACTGGACTGAGACTGGAGTTAATCAGATGTTTTCATTTGTATTGGTTACATTTTTTGACAGCACCATAGTGTCAGCCCAAATCTGGCCCATATCTGGTATGTGTGGAATCCATGTGCGCCGGATGTGGGCCGGATCTGGGCCGACACTATGGTGCTGTCTGGGATGCCATAACACAAGCAAAACAAGAAACTCTGTGTACAACATGGGATCATGTAATTATGAGAAATCGTTTCTCACCCGAAAAACAAAAAACATTGCATTGCTTCTATTTATGGTTTAGTTTTTTATGAATCCATCAACTTATTGAGCCACAAACATATGCAGTGTGGTAAAAAATGTCTTTTTTGTCTTACAAAATCTAATTTAAACATTAAAATGAACATTTATGAAAATTAAGAAGAGATTCTAATCTATTTCTAGGTGGCGGATCAAATGTAAGTGAATGGGTGACACTGATCATGAGACGGTCGGATTGTCTTATTCCATTGAAGCCAGTGTTATTTTAGTATTTTATTAATATTAATATAGCTTTTTTTTATTTTTATGTTAATTTTAGTTTAGATTTTAGTCATTTCGCCATGTTTCGTTCAGTTTATTGCCAAGGCCAAATTTCTCATTATTTTTTTTTTAGTTTTTCAACTAATATTTAGATTTTATTTCAGCTGACAGAAACGTTTTTAATAGTCTTAGTTTTAATTAATAATAACAACCCTGACTGAAGCTCAAAATGCTCTTTGGATAACCTCAGATCATTCAGGAGAACACGATCATCAGGATTTAATTCACCCAAAAAATGTTATTATGATTTACTCACCCTCATTCATGTATGTCGATGTTTTGATAGACATTTTTTCAGAATGAAAAGGTGAGTAAACGATGATGTATTTTCTGGAGTGAGTTATCCATTTAACCCTCTGGGGTTCTTCATTTATGGGTCACACTGATTTATGGGATTAAGATAAAAAAGAAAGTAAAATCAATTAAATATATTTTTGTTCAATAATATTTTTTTTATTTTTTTTTGGTGTTTTGAGATAATTTTATGATTTATAATTAATATTTATGCAATAATTATGACCCATTTTTTCCCATTGAATATAATAAAAAATGTATATATATATATATATATAACTTTTTTATTTTTTTTATTAAAGCTGCATTTCATTTTAGAGTCAAGCCTAGGCCTCATGAAAGCAATTTTTTAAATGAGATCGGTGCACATTGAGCATTTTTATCACACAATAGCACATTTTTACCACTATAGTGGATCTTGCGTTTTATATAAAAATTAAAACATCGTAGCTTCATTGGAATGGTCCGAAACTTGGTGACTTTATTGGTACTTGGACACCCCAAAAAAATGGGGACACCCAAAAAATGGAAATGAACACCCCAAAAAAATGGGGACAGATTTTGAAAAGTCTAAGTGGTCGTAAAAAAAAATAGTCACACTCAGGACCTTCGGGTCAAAAATGACCCCCATAGGAAATGAATGGGAAATTGGCAAAAATATGAAAATACAGAGGTTTTTTTGTGCATACAATCTACAAATCAGCCAGGATGCAGAAAAAAAGGACTCAACGGTGAAGGGGTGAATCTCTAAAACATCAAGAGTGCAAAACAGACAAAAAAACACACACACACACACACAAAAACACACATACACACAAATGAACGCGTGCCATTCCAAAAGCTAATTGTGATTTTGTGTGTGGGTGTGTGAGTTTTTTTGTCTGTTTTTGTAATTTTTGACCCGAAGTACCCCAGAGGGTTAAAGCAGAATAGACATTCTCAGATTCAAGTTATGTTATCAAATTTGTTTAGATTGATTTAGAAAGTATTACACTGAATAGAAAAGCATTTTAGCGGTCACAGACGTTTGGACTCCCGCTAAACTCTCTCCATCCCTCTGAAGATAATCTTACCAAGCAGTTGATTCATACTGTTCATCCAGCTGAAAATGTAGAGTGTGTGGTTCTCCTCGGTGCTGAGATCGGCGATGTTGGGCGGGCTATCCGACTCCTGCAGAACCCGGCTCGGCAAGGGAACCATGAACTTCTCTGACTTCTCAATGCTGCCGTGGAAATGAGTAGCTGCTACATACTCTGCAGAGCGGAGCCAGCTCAGCCCAAACCCCACCTCGGGAGAGGAGTACAACTTCTGCCTGCAGCAACGGTAAAACTGCTTTAGTTCAGTGTCAACAAATGGGAAATGGCATCCAGACAGCAACAGTGTCGGCCCAGATCCGGCCCACATCTGGTACACATGGACGTACCAGATTTGGGACGGATCTGATCCGACACTGTTGCTGTCTGGGAAATGGCATACTGTGTGGAAGTTTGACTGTGTTATGAAGCATATATGGACCTTTCACTGCAGGCAGAGGAGGCGGTTTGTAGAGACTCTTCCTCTGCGGCCCACATCAGTCCCAAGATCTGATCCTTCTTGTCAAAATCAGTGTCCTCAGATTGGCTGATCTGCTGCAGAGACTACAGACGAACACAGAAAAGAGCAACGGTCAGTCCATGCTCTTAACGGAAGAGCTGGTGTTTGAACTCTATTTGTATGAAGACTTTAACATATCCAGTATCACATGATTAGTTACCTACCCAGACAGCTAAATAGTGTCGGCCCAGATCCGGCCCACATCTGGTAGGTATGGATTCCATGTGTACCAGATGTGGGCCGGATCTGGGCCGACACTATTTAGCTGTCTGGGTAGAAATAGTGAATCTTAAATGTTTCTTCTTCATTTGATGTCATAACCTTTTATATTCATTGACTTATAGTGTGGTCACAGATGTTTGGCCCCCATTATGTATGGATATTGTGCTTTTTTTATTATAAATATTCCATGTGTGCATGCATGATAACAAGTTCTCATGATCTCGTCCAGCTCCTCGTTGTTTAAATCTCAAATGCGCTGCTCATCTGTTCCCCCATGGGCTGAACACCAGGTGTGATCAGGAGCATTGCTGGAGCTGCTATTGGAGGAACTGAAAACACTGACCATTGACCAACACACACCTGCTCTACAGTCAATAGTGCAGTATCTGTGTGTTATTTAAAGAGTGTGTTAGTGATATGAGCCTATAGGAGGTGTTCAACACACACACACACACACTCAGATTATTACACACACAGGGACACACAGCAGCACACACACACACACACACTCTGATTATTACACACACAGGGACACACAGCAGCACACACACACACACACACACTGATTATTACACACACAGGGACACACAGCAGCACACACACACACACACACACACACACACACACACACTGATTATTACACACACAGGGACGCGCAACAGCACACACACACACACACACACACACACACTGATTATTACACACACAGGGACACACAGCAGCACACACACACACACACACACTCAGATTATTACACACACAGGGACACACAGCAGCACACACACACACACACACACACACACACTCTGATTATTACACACACAGGGACACACAGCAGCACACACACACACACACACACTGATTATTACACACACAGGGACGCGCAACAGCACACACACACACACACACACACACACTGATTATTACACACACAGGGACGCGCAGCAGCACACACACACACACACACACACACTGATTATTACACACACAGGGACGCGCAACAGCACACACACACACACACACACACTGATTATTACACACACAGGGACGCGCAGCAGCACACACACACACACACTCTGATTATTACACACACAGGGACGCACAACAGCACACGCACACACACACTGATTATTACACACACAGGGACGCACAGCAGCGCACACACACACACACACACACACTCTGATTATTACACACACAGGGACGCGCAGCAGCACACACACACACACTCTGATTATTACACACACAGGGACGCACAACAGCACACGCACACACACACACTGATTATTACACACACAGGGACGCGCAGCAGCACACACACACACACTGATTATTACACACACAGGGACGCGCAGCAGCACACACACACACACTCTGATTATTACACACACAGGGACGCACAACAGCACACGCACACACACACACTGATTATTACACACACAGGGACGCACAGCAGCGCACACACACACACACACACACACACACTGATTATTACACACACAGGGACGCGCAGCAGCACACACACACACACTGATTATTACACACACAGGGACGCGCAGCAGCACACACACACACACTCTGATTATTACACACACAGGGACGCACAACAGCACACGCACACACACACACTGATTATTACACACACAGGGACGCACAGCAGCGCACACACACACACACACACACACACACACACACACACACACACACACTGATTATTACACACACAGGGACGCACAGCAGCACACACACACACACTGATTATTACACACACAGGGACGCGCAGCAGCACACACACTCTGATTATTATACACACAGGGACACACACACAGCAGCACACACACACACACACTCTTATTATTACACACACAGGGACGCGCAGCAGCACACACACACTCTGATTATTACACACACAGGTACGTGCAGCAGCACACACACACACACACACACACTCTGATTATTACACACACAGGGACACACACTCTGATTATTACACACAGGGACGCGCAACACACACACACACACACTGATTATTTCACACACAGGGACGTGCAGAAGCACACACACACACACACACACTCTGATTATTACACACACAGGGACGTGCAGCACACACACACACACACACACACACACACACACAGGGACGTGCAGCACACACACACACACACACACACACACACACATTAACTATTAGAAATAAAAGGATTCCTCTCTGGAGAAGCGTTCAGTCTCTCCTCATGTCAATAGTGAATCCTCTCATGGCTTTTAAAGGGAGATGAGGCTCTGATTGGTTTATTGCACATTATGCCCAAAACACACCCATGACTCATTAAGAGACGAGGGACGACCCTTTTCCAAAAGTGGATTCGGACACGCCCTAAGAGCCCCTGCGCCCCCAGACAGCAAAACAGTGCCGGCCCAGATCTAGTACGCATGGAATCCACATTCAAGTCACTTCGGAAAAAAGCATCTGCCTAATGAATGTGAATATATATATATATGTGCATCCAGAGAGAGAGAGAGAGAGAGAGAGAGAGAGAGAGAGAGAGAGAGAGAGAGAGAGAGAGAGAGAGAGACAGGAGCTGAACAATGACACCTGGAAAAACGTTTGCCATTTGGACATGGCATCGGTGTGTTTGGTGGAGCAGTCGGTGTAGCTGGAGCAGTAATCTTGAGCCGCCTCCGCTGGGACCTGCATGAGCACCTGAACCGCTCCCTTCCCAATCACACCTGTCTGAACGGCGGCCAGGAACGGAAGCACAGACAGGTAGTAGTTTACACCTGCAAGAGAGCGAAAGGGACACAATGAGAAAACAGCGGACGGGTCTTGTCCATCTAGTGGTGTAACTGTAGAGCTGCACTTACATGCATACCAGCTCTGAGGAGAGATGCAAACCGGCTCTGAACTTTCCACTCCACAAGTGCTAGTGCTGCCAGGGCTTGGGTCAGCCAACCGACCTACGATGTACAATCACAACCAAAGTGTTATTTTATTAAATTAGTGTGCTAACATACTGTACTGACCAGAATTTGATATGACCTGACCTGACTTAATATACATCCTCAGCACAAGCACATACCCAGACAACAATAAGTGTTGGCCCAGATCTGGCCCACATCTGGTACATGTGGAAGCCAGATGTGGGCCGGATCTGGGCCAACACTATGTTGCTGTCTGGGACACTATATGGACAAAAGTATAGGGACACCGGACCATTATGCACTCGATTACCCTGCTCTATAGGCCTCATTCATGAAACTTTCATATGAGCAAATTCTGAGTAATTTGCGCGTAAAATTGACATTTCTCCTCCAGATTCACAAACGCTTCGTATACCACGGTTTCGGTAGTAAAACGTGTGTATATTAATGAACTCCAAACATTCGTAAATAGGACACGTGTGCACACTCATTCATCATTTGCATAATCCCCGCCCATGAGTTAGAACTGCAAATGACTTGTGCAGGAACGCTGTGGAATCTTCTGGAACTCTTTCTCAGGTTTGGCTCCAGTATTTTGCATTTGCTAAAGAGACTAATTGGCCATATGCCTCGCAATAAATATTCAATTATCATGTGTCCATCAAAGCATTTTAGCCAGCTAAAAAACGGCTGGTGCTCTTCTGAAAATGGCCAGCTGGTGGCGCTGAAAGTGCTTTGGAAGGGCAGCGTTTTTCCATCTGAGATACTTTGATTGCTATGAATATGATACAGAATATCCATGGTAGTAATGTGTTACTAGCAGTGTTCTGGGTAACGCATTACAAGTAACTTGAGTTACGTAATAATATTACTTTTTCCAAGTAACTAGTAAAGTAACGCATTACTTTTCAAATTTACAACAAAATACCTGAGTTACTTTTTCACATTAATTTGACTGACAGCTCATGTTGAGAAACATAAGTGCAGAGGCGTGTGTGTGAACATGAGGGTTATTGTAGTTCTAGACTAAATGTGAGCATTTATTTATCTCACTTGCACAATAAAGATTCTGTTCTCCTCAAAATGAATAAAATCAGTCAAATGCAAAATCAGAGTACTATGCAAACCTCCAATAATTAAATGTTAAATAAAACAAATATTTTTATGCATAATATACCTTTATATTTAATTTACCAATGTTTTGCTGCTGACCTTTGATAATTTTTTTATTGGTAAAACTTTTTTCTCCTGCATATTTCTCCTATTCTTCCATTATCCAGAATGGCAGCAGAGCTGCGCCCTCTACTGTTCACGCATGAATTTGTATTTTTACCTCAGCCTGGGGCTTATAATTTCAATTTTGGTATGAAAAGGTCTTTACCGTTGCACAAAAATATAACTTTTTTGTTATAAAAAAACAAAAAAACTAAAAACAAGCCCAGTCCAGGTGAGAAAAAGTAACGCAAAAGTAATGTAACATCACTTTTCTTCAAAAGTAACTAAGTAACTCAATTAGTTACTTTTTAAGGGAGTAATGCAATATTGTAATGCATTACTTTTCAAAGAAACTTTCCCCAACACTGGTTACTAGTGTCTCATTTTGAAGAATATTACTGAATATAAAAAATGCAGTAAAAGCAGTATTAACTTTATTGTTATTATTGTTGTTCAGTCGGTGTACCAGTGGGATGATTGGTCGGTGTCGTTTTTGTACCGCCCCTCCTCCACTGTGATTGGACGGCCGGGTAAAAAGTGACAGTGACGAGCACTGCCTATTACCCAACGTTGAACAATAAAAAAAAAAGACGGGGCAAATCAACTCTTGAAATATTATTATGGTACATAGTGCATCAAAATGCTATGTCGTCAGTTTGCCTAAATGAGAACACAGATCGTTCGAGTGTTTAATGCACCATCTACACGTGGTAGGGAGCAGGTGTACATTTCTTTCGTACCAACTAACTTTTTGGAATTTTTGAAAATTTTGTGAATCCGAAAATTTCTGTCAGAGCGGCTTTACAAACTCATTCCGCTCGTGTTTCATGAATGAAGCCCTATGACTCTACGAGTTTCTGCTGGTCCTAAACGCTTCCACTTTCCAATAATACCACTAACAGTTGACCATTGACTATCTAGAAGCGATGCAGTTTCATTGCAAAGGTGGCATCCTTTCACAGCACCATGAATTCACTGAACAAATGTTTGTAAACGCAGACTGCATGGCTAGATGCTTGATTTTATAGACCAGCGGAAATGTGTCTGACTGAATCCCAGACAGCAAATAGTGTCGGCTCAGATCCGGCCCACATACGCGTTGAATCCACATATACCAGATGTGGCCCAGATCTGGGCCAACACGATTTGCTGTCTAGGAAACACCTGAATTAAATTATTAAAAGCTGTGTCCCAATACTTTTGTTCATATACATTCATATTTACATGCATATCTACAGTATACACTCTAAAAATGGTGCTATATTGCACTAAAAGTGATTCTTTGGCTCGTAATCATAGGGGAACCACTTGAAGTGCTGTATAACACCAAATCTTGGTGCTTCAGTGGTTCTTCACCGGTTCTTGGGATGACTGAGGTGCTCTATAGCACAGCTACCATACACAGAACCTGTTAAGATATGGTGCTATATAGCATATAAGATAGCAGCTGCTGTGACCTATGACATCCTATGACATGAAATAGTTATTTTACATTTAACAGATTTAAATTAATATTGCAGCAAATGATAACTTCACATTTGAAATGAAACTATGACACTATATCACTATTCAGACAGGACTCATTTTCTAAATGACATTTGAGCTACAATTCTTATCACCTGACATCGTTGATTTCATGTCCTCATTCAGACAGTACTCTTTTTCTTACACAGTGTATGTTTTCTATACATGTGCTTTACAGAAGGTCATGTGCTGTGTTTTTAAAGATCACTTTTGACACATATGTCTTTAATTATTTACTGATATAATTCAAATGTATATAAAAAAAAAATTGTATAAAAGTGGCTGTTTATAATAAACTTCCATCACATGTAAACTTGCATCTTACAATTACCTGACACTGATATTAAAATCATCTTTGCGGTTTCCGTGATTTGGCTCCATTTATTAATTTTTTTAATAACATTTTTTTTTGGATGCCACACATATTGAAATGAAAGCACGCTTTTTGGTGCATAAGATTGGTGAACAAACAGTAGCTAAGGTAGGTCAAAAACACATGAAGAGAAGTGTTAGGATAACACAATATCAGCATTCGATCGGTATTCTGCACTCATTTTAAATTGACATTTGACATCAACTGACATTAAATTAATTAATAAAATTTAATTGATCTCATAGATGTGGCTGTTGTGGTTCGTGGTCATAGCAGCACCAACTGCTGCAGTGGTGAATTCAGATGACTTTGACACAGTCCTTTAATGTTTTCCCATTTTAAATGCCTATTGCATGTCGTGCACAGTTAACCTGATGCCATCGGCTTGTTTTAAATTGATATTTATACATCATCTGAAAGCTGAATAAATACATTTTCCAATGATGTAGGTTTGTTGGGATATGAAAATATTTGGTCGAAATCTGGAATCTGAGGGTGCAAAAAAATCTAAATATTGAGAAAATCTCCTTTAAAGTTGTCCAAATGAAGTCCTTAGCAATGCATATTACTACTGATAATACATTTGTATATATTTCAGGTAGGAAATCTGGAACATCTTCTTAATATCCTAATGATTTTTGGCATAAAAGAAAAATTTATAATTTTGACCATACAATGTATTGTTGGCTATTGCCACAGATATACCCAGGAGACGCAGGACCGGTGTTGAGCTCCAGGGTCACATTTAGGCAAGGCTTTTTCTCCTCGTTTCTATCCCCTAAACATCACAGAAACCTTTCCGAATCAAACCACCGTTTAATATGTGTTAGCTCACACCTGATTTGAGTTTCCAGCCCAGCTGCAGAGGAAGACTCCACAGAGGATTCTCCTTCTCTCCAGGGCCCATGGAGCTCATGTAGGGATTGGTAGAGTTGATCAGCAGCTTGTACAAAGCCATCCTCTGCAAGTAGTCCCATGGGTCTACCTGGATCACCCCGTCGACTGTGGGCAGCTGGGAGAGCTCGCTTGGGGCTTTCTCCCACTGGATAGGAAGTCCATTCTCAGTCACTACTGCAGCCTGGCTGAGCACAGCCAGCACGACTACAGCACCCGCCGTTCGGATGAGATCCATGTCTAGTTGGGAATGTAGCTGGACTGCAGAAGTCCTGTGGTCAGTACAGGGGCTTTTATCTAAGGGCAAACACAGGACTTTGGTCCCAAATGAGTGTGGGGTGGGGGACATTTTCTAAAATGTTGCGTTTTATGCTAAATTTTCTCAATACATGGCCCTACCAAGACAGCAACACAGTGTCGGCCCACATCTGGTACACACATCTGAGTAACATGTACCCTTTAGGGGATAATACAACCCCAAATCAGAAAAAGTTGGGACAGTATGGAAAACGCAAATAAAAAACAAAAGAAGTGATTTCTAAATTTACTTTGACTTGTATTTCATTGCAGACAATATGAACACAAAATATTTCATGTTTTGTCTGGTCAACTTCATGTCATTTGTAAATATGCATCCTTTCCTGTCATTCAGACCTGCAACACATTTCAAAAAAAGTTGGGACAGGAGCATTTAGGGCTAGTAATGAGGTAAAATGATTATATAATGATGTGATTTGAAACAGGTGATGTCAACAGGTGATTGTAATTATGATTTGGTACAAAAGCAGCATCCAAGAAAGGTCTAATCCTTTAGGAGCAAAGATGGGCCGAGGATCGCCAGTTTGCCAACAAATACGTGAGAAAATCAATTATTGAAATGTTTAAAAACAATGTTCCTCAAAGAAAGATAGGAAGAGATTTGGATATTTTACATTCAACACTGCATAACATAATGAAAAGATTCAATGAATCTGGAGGAATTTCAGTGCGTAAAGGACAAGGGCGCAAGCCTAAGCTGAACAACCGTGATCTCCGATCCCTCAGGCGGCACTGCATCAAGAATCGTCATCATCTAGAAGCCATATCACCACATGGGCTCAGGACTACTTTGGCAAACCTTTGTCAAGTACCACAATACGTAGTTACATCCACAAATGCCAGTTAAAACTGTACTGTGCCAAAAGGAAGCCCAATGTTAACAGTGTCCAGAAGCGCCGTCGACTTCTCTGGGCTCAGAGGCATCTGGGATGGACCATCACACAGTGGAAACGTGTACTGTGCTCAGATGAAGCAGTATTTCAGGTATTTTTTGGGAGGAATGGACGCCGTGTGCTCCGGACCAAAGAAGAAAAGGATCATCCAGACTGTTACCAGCAACACGTCCAAAAGCCAGGGTCTGTCATGGTATGGGGTTGTGTCAGTGCCCTTGGCAAAGGTAACTTGCACTTCTGTGAAGGCACCATTAATGCTGAAAAGTACATAGAGATTTTGGAGCATAATATGCTGCCTTCAAGAAGACATCTTTTCCAGGGACGTCCATGCATATTTCAACAAGACAATGCAAAACCACATTCTGCACACATTCTGCAGTCCTGGCTGCGGAGGAAGAGGGTTCGGGTACTTGACTGGCCTGCCTCAGCCCCGACCTGTCTCCAATAGAGAATGTGTGGAAGACCCCGTACTGTTGCCCACCTTAAGACTTGTTTGCAGGAAGAACGGGACAAAATTACACCTGAAACACTTCATCACTTGGTGTCTTCAGTCCCTAAACGTCTTTTAAGTGTTGTGAAAAGGAATGGCAACATTACAAAGTGGTAAATGCTTTACTGTCCCAACTTTTTTTGAAATGTGTTGCAGGTCTGAATGACAGGAAAGGATGCATATTTACAAATGACATGAAGTTGACCAGACAAAACATGAAATATTTTGTGTTCATATTGTCTGCAATGAAATACAAGGCAAAGTAAATTTAGAAATCACTTCTTTTTTTTTTATTTGCGTTTTCCATACTGTCCCAACTTTTTCTGATTTGGGGTTGTACAATGTTTATTTACACTCTAAAAAATGCTGGGTTAAAAACAACCCAAGTTGGGTTGAAAATGGACTAACCCAGCAATTGGGTTGTTTTAAGCAAACATTTAACCCAACAGCTGGGTCAAAACAACCCAATTGCTGGGTTAGTCCATTTTCAACCCAACTTGGGTTGTTTTTAACCCAGCATTTTTTAGAGTGTACTATACTATTATAGTGTAACTGTCATATCTTGTTTATAGGAAAACAAAATCAATGTCTTACATTATGTATTACTTGAGGGCAGTGAGCAGCTTGCGTAACGTTTAACGTGATGCAATACGGTCATAGTGTCATCTGGCACATTTGGACAGTCACCCGCTAACCAGAGTACACGTGTGACATAACGGCTTCACGTCTGTTTCCCCCGCGGTCACTGAGGACAACCAAACATTTTAGGGGCATGTTGTATAGAGAGGTCCTAAAAAATCATTTGCAACCTTTGCCTTTGTTTATCAGGCTCTGTATACTTGGCCTAAAGCAATACAAACAATTGTACGTCTGTTGAAAACGGACAACTTATCACCTTACATGACTTAAAGCTTTAGCATTCAAATGCGTTGAAACGACATGAACGTGCATTCATTGCATAAAATGACACTGATGCCAAGTTATGATTGTGAGTTTGAGATTTGATCTTTTAAGTGATTTAGTCCGTCTCTATCTATGGCTGTAACCCTTTTGTTGTGATGTCAGTGTCTTTGATTAGTAGCCATTGCTCGTGATTCAATCATTTCATTTAATTGAATCGTGGGATTAAATAGGTGTGGACATTTTGTCTCAATGACAATAGATATGCTTTTCAAGACAAATGGTGGCACATTTATTTATTCATAATTCTGTTTAACACCACAAGTTATCCTGTTAACTATAACTGTAAACTCAGTATTTCAACTTTATATTCCACAACCAAGACTTATAAAACATATGTAATACGCAAAAATGTTTCACATAGTTGGCAAATGTTTCAACTATGTGAAGTATTTTAATATGCAGAACTGTTACCCAATCTAGAATGAGTGTTTTAAAGAGAGGGTCAGAAAATAGTTTATTACTTCTAAATTACAATGTTTTTTTATGTAAAAATCTTGATAACATTATATTTAGAATTTAGAGTGTTAAAATCCTGACGAAAACGAGACGATAACTAAATAAAAAACACTTTTGGATGACAAAAACTATGATGAAAATCTTCTCCGGTCAGAACGGATGTCCTGTGTAACGGATGAGCACATTTGAATTGTAACGTGCGGATCTAATGGCGGGAAAACACGGAGCTGTTGAGCTTCTCCAGGCGCCTCAGAGCGGCTCAATCAATCAATAACACACATTTATGACAGGTCATGTTTATGAACTAATGCTGAGGAATAATGACAATGTTTACTTTACCGTGTTTATATAGTAAAATGTTTTAGACGGTTGTAAAAATGCATATTTGATCTCCTCATCTAAACTACAATAGCATTTCAAAATAAGAGTCCCGATGTATTTCCAGCTTGTTTATAATTAAAGTCACGCATTATATTTATGTTTTTGGTTACACAATAAACTGTATTTAATTTCATTCCCATTTAATTCATAGTCAGGAGGAAAGACTAAGAACAGTATTTGACACATATTCAATAAAGTATCAGGGTTATAATAGTTCACTAAAACCATTAAAAATATGAATTAGCCTACTTGAAATTATTTGAAGCTTTAGCTTAACCTAATATACTAACTAAAACAGAAATGCAACATTATAAAAACTGTATAGATGTTTCTAAAAAACAAACATAAGTAGTCAATTGAGCTCTTTTGTGGTTTTTTTTTTTTTGGCTTGAACGCTCAAAAACACGATTATGTCAAAATGATAGTTTTGACATGTATTCAAGTAACAGTCGGTTATGTGATGCTTAAAGGGATAGTTCACCCAATGAAAATTAGCCCATGATTTACTCACCCTCTCAGCTCATCCTAGGTGTATATGACATTCTTCTTTCAGACGAATATTTATATAGAAAAAGTCCAGGCTAATCCAAGCATTATTATAGCAGTAATAGTTGCTCTGTTTTTGAAGTCCATAAAAAGTGCATCTGTCCGTCAAATAACTGCTCCACGCGGCTCTGGGGTGTTAATAAAGGCCTTCTGAAGCGAATCGACGTGTTTGTGTAAGAAAAATATCCATATTTAAAACTTTATCAAGTAAATCATGGGCTAATTTTCATTTTTGGGTGAACTAACCCTTTAAATGCTCAATTAATGCATTACATTTGAACTAAACTCATTAAATTTTAGTCGACTAAAACTAGAAACAATTCAGGTGACTAAAACTAAATTGCATTTTAGTGAAAAGACTATGACTAAAACTAAATCAAAATTTGCTGTCAAAATTAACACAAATGTAAAACAATAAATGCAGTTCATGGCCCCTTTAACAAAGCTATCTTTGCTGTGTGAGGAAGTCATTAAAGGTCACCGGTCAAGACTCTCTTTGGCCATTTTACTATAATAAATACTAGAAGTTTCAGACCTCAAAAAATAGTAGCAGCAAAACCAAGTGTTTCTGACAGTCGGTATGAGGGTGGAAACTAATCAAGTTTTGCAAATATACAAGTGTATACAAGTTGTTGTGCCAAGCAAATACAATAAAATCTAATTAAATTCATAAAATAATTAAAATAATAAAAAATGCATGTCAAGCTGTACTTTCCCATGACAGAATGCTCACCCCAAAGTCTCTATTAAATTAAAATCAAACAAACAAATGATCATTTATAAATGTTCTCACATCGTACATATTTCACAAATTGTCATATATTTTCCCATGGCACATCGATTACCAGGGGCGTAGCGTCTTTTCAGAAGTGAGGGGGACAGAAATGTCAGGTATAATACCTGTTTTTTCTGACCTTTGTCTAATTGACAGATTTAATTGATCTCTTGCTTTTAATCCAGTAAGATATCAAATACACTGCTGAACAATAACCACTAATATGCATAATATTTTCCCTTATATTTTATGCCAATTTTATGATTGGTTTATGCACTACAAACACTTGTGCATTAAGTACCCATGGATTGTATGCAATGTTAAAAAAATATCACTGAACAAGACCGTTTAGAAAAGTTTAAAGACTTCTGCTCACCAAGGCTGCATTTATTTAATAAAAAATGCAGTAAAAAAGTAATACAGTGAAATATTATGCCAATGTAAAGCAGCTGTTATCTATGTGAATATATAGTAAAAAGAAATTAAGTAATTTATTCCTGTGATCAAAGCTGAATTTTCAGCATCATTACTCCAGTATTCAGTGTCACATGATCCTTCAGAAATCATTATAATATGCTGATTTGCTGCTCAAGAAACATTTATGATTATTATCAATGATGAAAACTGCTTCATTTTTGTGGAAACCATGATACTATTCAAACTTTTGTGGTAAGATTAAAAAAGAGAGAAATTAATACTTTTATTCATTAAACATGCATTAAATTGAGCCCAAGGGACATTTATAATATAAATAAAGATTTCTATTTAAGTGCTTTATTTAATGAAAATAAATGCTGTTCATTTAACTTTCTATTCATCAAAGAACCCTATACAATAAAATGCATCATGGTTTCCACAACATTTATAAGCAGCACAACTGTTTGCAACATTGATAATAATCATAAATGTTTCTTGAGCAGAAAATCCTCATATTATAATGATTTCTGAAGGATCATGTGACACTGAAGACTGGTGTAATGATGCTAAAAATTCAGCTTTGATCACAGGAATAAATTACACGTTTACAATATATTCACATAGTAAACAGCTGTTTTATGTAATAAATGGAGCCTTGGTGAGCAGAAGATACTAAACATTAAAAAGGATGTCAATTAACACTGCATTATTCATATACTTTATTGTCAATAAATACCTTGAGATGGCTTGAAAAACACACAAACGAAATCATGTGTTTGTCGTCGCGTTTCATCAGTCAGTTATTTTTATTTTGCTGCTGGTTCAGTGCATAGACCGTAAAAAAAGTGCTGTGAATGCCCTTGGAACGTGATTACTTCTACGAATCCGTTTTGGACTTTCTTTGAGAGCGCATGACGATTACAGTAAAAATAGTGTTAATGTACAGTACACAATATCTTAACACACTGAATTCAATTCAAAATAAGCACTAAATAGATTTTTAAAAAGGTAATTGCGAGTTATCTCACAATTCTGTCATAAAAGGCACAATTTTGAGATATAAACTTGCAATTTCAAGCTATGTAGTCCAAATTGCAAATACAAACTCTGAGAACAATAGTACGAATTGTGAGATATAACCCTGAAACTGCAAGAATAGCAAGATAATTGTCTTTTTTATTGATTTAATCCCGTAAACATGCTTCCACACAGCTAAGAAGGTGTGTAATCAGCCCCGTTTGTTTGTGGGTTGGTGTCCGTCAGAAAGCCCCAGCGTCTCAGCAGCTCCCCCCGCTGTCCTGGAGGAGTAATGAAATACTCTCTCTGCTGATCGGAGTACTTCTCCTCCGTGGGAACCATGTCTCTGTAGCTCCAGTCCTGCCAGCGGAAGTTAAACCTCTCCAGCAGTTCGATCCGGTCCTCCTGTGCGCTCACACAGTCTGGAGGATCCTTCTGCTGGAGATCCGCTCCCACTCGCACGTCCTTAAAGACCAGCAGGGCTCGTATAGCAAACCAGCCTCCCAGCTTGGGGTGTATACAGACTCCAAACATCTTCTGTGTAGAGTAAGGAGAAACACTTTCAGGACAATATCTTTACATTAGACGTTAGCATAGACGAGACGGGCCACTGGAAGATCTTGGAGGAACAGCGGTTCAACATAAACGGTATACTGGTCGCCATTATGGGGATCAGTGTTTGCTTTAGTTGGGCAGTTTGTGGCTGACCTTATCAGCCCACGGTGGACTGTGGATGTCTGATTTCTGGTAGTAGTACGCGGCTCCTGATATGTGGGCGGCAGTCTGTGCGAGAAACTTGGGTCTTCTGTTGGGCAGCATCTCATAATCATAACTGACATCCACAGACTGATCTGGAAAACACTGAGAGAAAACAGAGAGAGATTAAAACATACGGTCGGATAATGGAATCGGGATCTTTTAGACGCTACAGACCCCAAACATGATCATCCTTGTGTGAGGGATATTAGGTAACACTTTATTTTACAGTGTCCTGTTACATATGTGACATGTACTTAATTGTGTACATGTGCATATTTACATGCAACTAACCCTCAACCAAACCCTAACTTTAAATAAGTTCATGTAGTTGATCAATATCACTCAGTACTTAAATACATAATTACACTGACACCTTAAAATAAAGTGTAACCGTATATTTTCATGTATAAAGACCCAATTAATACTGTGGAAAATTAATATTATAAATGTGGAACATATTTAGTGCTCCATTACATTAAATCACTGCATTTTTCTACTAATTGTAGTACTTTTAAATGTATTTTAATATATTTATCAGATTATTTTAATGAAATATATTTAAATCAAATTTAATTGAATTATTGTAATAATTTGCTTTATCTAAATCAATGCATTTATTTACAATAATTATTTGTATTTAATTATATTATAATTATTTATTTAAATTATATTATAATCATTTTTCTTTATTTGAATCAAGTTTTGAAATTTGTATTTTTCTTCGTTTATCAAATGTATTTAAATCATTTTTATGTATTTAAATCAATTTATATTAATCTAATGTAATTTATACGGTAACACTTTATAGTAAGGTTAACTACTTTAGTTAACATGAACTAATAATGAACAATTGAGAATGAGGAGATGTCGTCACGACACAGCGCCCCGCCCCCCTTCCGCCATTTTGGGGGTCTGCCCGCCAGGTAATGGATTCGGACAGAGACTGGAGAAGAGATATTCTGATGATTACTATGTACATAGTTTTCCAAACTCAACTGAACATGAAGTTAATCCACCCAAGCCGATCTGAGAAAGCAGCGGCTGGTAAACGTACGCCATTATTTCACCACAGGGTGTCAGTCATGGTCTTAACTAGTGAGCGCGATGCTGAAGTGTGAGACACTTGATCAATACGAACCTTTATTTATTTGTATTAAACATGTTGATCACTATTCTGTCATTTTTCATTGTCAGTCATTTTACTGTATGTTATAAACATGTTTATGCCCAAAACGTTAATTAATATTCAAGGTAGGCCTAGTTTGTCATTTTCCTACTGTGTGCATCACTGTTTAAGATGAATTCAATATTTAACATTGTTAACATTACATTCATTTAAGGCACGTACCGAGCATTCATTCTACTTAAGAAGGCTGGAATAAAAGCACCAGCGCACACAAACGATCATTGAATTTTTAGTCAAATTCATTTAGAATTGTAAACTCAACAGGTATAAAATATGATCAGTAAGAGAAAAACACTGCTAATGAGGACGAGCACTCGACTGCTGCAGGATAGTGGGGAGATATATTTATTTATTATTCAGAATGCACAGGAAATATATTTATAGAAACATTTCAGTGCAAGGTGTTAAAGAGTTCTGAGTTCTGCCGTGGCAGCTCGTAGGTCAACGTTTTTGATATCAGTCAGCTTCTCTAAATACCTCAGCTTGGCGCTGGTAGTAAGTTTCTCCCTGTAAGAGACCTCTTCTTCTCCATTTCTTCTAAGTTTTCTCGTAATTTCTCCGCTTAAACGCCACGATGATAATTCCTCGAGCCGTCTTTCCTGCTCTGATCTCTGTATCGCTCTTACAATGTTGCCCCTGGCAACCGATAGCGTGGGATCCCAAAATGGTGGACGGGCTCAGACTCACGTGACAGCAGGCGACCATGACGTTTCTCCTCATTCTCAATACTTCAGCGTTTATTCATCTTAGTTAATGTTAATGCACGACTGTATTTTTATTAAAGGCACAATATGTACGATTTTTTATTAAAATATCCAAAAACCATATATTTTTTTGACTTGTGTACATTATCCCAAATGTTTCCGAGAATGTTTAAATCCAGAGAAATAATAGTAAATCTGGTGTTGTTGATTTAACGCACAGAGGGCCATGTTTTACCGCCTCATATGATCTCGCTCACTGCAGTGTGAACAAGTGTCTCATAGTAGCGCCGAGCCAACGCAACGCTTTAACACACTCACGTGTGTGATATGATCAAACAGCGCTGCGTTACACACACACACACACGAGGGGAAGAAGCGAAAACGCTCGCGGGAGAATAAAAGCTCCGCCCACTCAAGAGTCAAGACACGCCTTTGAGTTGAGCAAGAGATGAAAAATTACATACTGTGCCTTTAACATTAACAAAGTTGACTAAATACTGTAACAAATGTTTTGTTTATTGTTAGTTAATACATTAACTAATGTTAACAAATGAAAGTGTTTAAAGTGTATTTTTTTATTTTAAAGGGTTAGTTCACCCAAAACTGAAAATTCTGTCATTAATGACTGAGCCTCATGTGGTTGGACACCCGTCAGACCTCCGTTCATCTTCAGACACAAATGAAGATATTTTAGTGTAAATCTGATGCTCTGAAAGGCCTCCATTGGCTCAATGCACTTTACACTCTCAAGACCCTTAAAAGACACTAAAGACTAAAGTTACAAAGTCCATCTCACTACAGTGGTTCTACAATAATTTTATGAAGCGGCGAGAATAGTTTTTGTGCGCAAAAAAACCCTAAATAACGACTTATATAGTGATGACGATTTCAAAACACGGCCTCATGAAGCTTCGAAGTGTTATGATTCAGTGAGTCGATTCGTGATTCGGATCGCGTGTCAAACTGCTGAAATTTGGCGATTCAAACTGCTGAATCGACTCACTGATTCATAACGCTTCGAAGCTTCATGATGCCTTGTTTTGAAATCGTCATCACTATATAAGTCGTTATTTAGGGTTTTTTGCGCACAAAAACTATTCTCATCGCTTCATAAAGTTATTGTAGAGCCGCTGTAGTGAGATGGACTTTGTAACGACGTCTTTAGTGTCTTTTAAGGGTCTTGAGAGTGTAAAGTTGAGCCAATGGAGGCCTTTCAGAGCATCAGATTTACACTAAAATATCTTCATTTGTGTCTGAAGATGAACGGAGGTCTGACGGGTGTCCAACGACATGAGGGTAAATAATTAATGACAGAATTTTCATTTTTGGGTGAACTAACCCTTTAATAAAATGTATTTAACCCCGGGGGTCCCCGAAACCCAGGTTATGATGTGAGTGTGACCAGAGGCAGTGTAAACCTGCCCTGAATCATACCAGAGAGACGGAGGATGAGAGCGTGTGAGCGCTGCACTGGTCTATGGGGTCCCTGAGGCCCTCACAGCGCCGGCTCTGCAGGAAGGGCAGGAACGAGCGCTCAAACATGGAGGGCGTGCTCAGGACCACCACAGCCAGAGTGTCTTCTGGGTAAGGGAGGTGATGGCCATGAGAGAGCACTGCATTGTACCAGCCAACCTACCATAATAACACACAGAGGGAGCTTTAGTGGTCACATTCAGAGCAGTGTTGTCTAAACATGTGTACGTGCACAGGTGGTTTGGAACAGAACAGTGGATAGACAACATTATAATGCACCTTTACAATACACACAGACGTCGAATACTTTCATTATCGAGCCTGTTTGCTTTTATTATGTTCGTGGAGCAGGACATATTACCTTAAAAGGGTATATTTCAAAACCTTGCGCTTTTAAAGACTCACGGAAAGTCCCTAAAAGATCCTCCACGCACTCGCTGGAGATCGCCATGTCTCTTCTTTTCTGAATTATTGCGGTGTTTTGTGGCGTGCATTTGCGCCGCGTAGTGGAGAGGAGTTTGGAGCCTCAGTCCCGTGTGTGTGTGTGCGTTTTATTTCCCCTCACAATTCCCCAATTTGGAACAATAGGTATATTTTATTTGTGACAAGTCACTCTATATATGATAAGGTATGGAAGTGTATTCCAAAGGCTTTTGGTATGTTGATTAGAAATACAGTGCCCTGTGTAACTGAAGCTCTTCATCTACCGTTTTTAAAAACAAATGGGCTGGACTTTATTACGAATAATTTATCAAAAAAATGAATACGAACTTTATTAACCCAAGAAAAATGTCAAAATCAATGGTAAAGCCTGAGCTTATGCGAGGTGTTTGGCCGTCATAAAGAAAAAAAGAAACCTCCCCGTCGGGGAATCGAACCCCGGTCTTCCGCGTGACAGGCGGAGATACTGTCCACTATACTAACGAGGACTGGCTCTTATAGTCGCTTTTTGGACGCTCTGATCACAGCAGAGCCACACGCATTTGTTCAAAAACAGTGTTTTGAAGCTTTTCAAAGCTTTGGGTCAATTGAACCAAACGCTTGGCAAAATTATTCACTTCTTGGAAGCGCCACACGCTGGTGGCCCCTGCTGGTCAGAACAGTAGAAATGCCTCACGAACCCAGGCCAAACATGCATAAAAACACCTTTTACAAACGTTTTTGTGGAAGTAAGACTATCCCGTGCAATCAGCTGATCATCATTAGGTGAGTCTGGAACGGGGGGTTGGCTTTATCAGCAGATGGACGGTAAAACCTGAGCTTATACGAGGTGTCGTCATACAGAAAAAGCCTCCCCGTCGGGGAATCGAACCCCGGTCTTCCGCGCGGGAGCCGATAATGTTAAGCTTAACTTCCCTTAACTTTTCCCATTCATTCTCTATGGTAGTGCTCAAACACTACCGATGCAATATATTTTCGACCACAGGTTTATTTCATGGCGCTGTTTTGTGGCCGTCATAATGAAGAAGCCTCCCGGTCGGGGCGTCGAACCCCGGTCTAACGCGTGACAGGCGGAGATCCTGTATGAACAGTATACACAACTCCAGTATACAGTATACAGCCCGATCAGGCATTACATTTTGACCAATATGCGATTATCCTGTTAGTGGGCGGGATATATTAGGCAGCAAGTGTACATTTTGCCATCAACGTTTATGTGTTAGAAGCAGGAAAATGTATCAAACAAATTAATACGAACTGTATTAACCCAAGAAAATGTTCCAAATCAAGTTCGCCAGGTAAAGCCCGAGCTTATGCGAGGTGTTTGGCCGTCATAAAAACTTTACCTCCCCGTCGGGGAATCGAACCCCGGTCTTCCGCGTGACAGGCGGAGATACTGTCCACTATACTAACGAGGACTGGTTCCTATAGTTGCTGTTTTGCGTTTACAAACGTTGAGAAGTTACTTACCGTTTAAAACGCAAAAACGTTTTATTGAAAGTAAGACTATCACGTGCAATCAGCTAATCATCATCAGGTGAGTCTGGAACGGCGGGTTGGCTTTATCAGCAGATGGACGGTAAAGCCTGAGCTTATGCGAGGTGTTTGGCCGTCATAAAGAAGAAAAGAAGCCTCCCCGTCTGGGAATCGAACCCCGGTCTTCCGCGCGGGAGCCGATAATATTAAGCTTAACTTCCCTAAACTTTTCCCATTCATTCTCTATGGTAGTGCTTAACACTACCGATGCAATATATTTTCGACCACAGGTTTATTTCATGGCGCTGTTTTGCCTTTTCCGTGGAGCGGCATTTGAATAGCGAAGTGTCATCTGTCAATCATTCGCTGTAGGCTAGGCATATTGTTTACATTTACTTAAAAGTTCACACTGTTTTGTTTTATGCAACACAACTTACTGAAACATTACACGGATTTATTTAACTAAATCATCATGTAACTGTCCTATTGTTTTTCCGCGAGAAGTCTTCAGATTTTACCTCAGATTTTACCTCAGAGATCAGCTCAAAAAGCTGACCTACCAAGCAGGTAAGATCAATTCTTTATCATTTTGGAAAATAACTATGTGTTGTTGTTGTTGTTGTTGTTGTTGTTGTTGTTGTTGTTGTTGTTGTTGTTGTCTTCATCATCACACAATCGTGTTAATTGGTTAGAATGGTTTGTGAAGTTTAATATATAAATAAAAACAAATATGATTCTGTTAGCAAAAAAAAATAAAAATACAAATGACAGTAAACCAAACTTTTGATAGGAAATACAGTTTTATTTAATTTGATTATCTTTAGGTACAGCTATATGCTTGTTCATTGAACTTTTATCAAATGTTAAATATGTGTATGTGTGTGTGTATATTATATATATTTTTTTTTTATAAAAGTTCAATGACCAAGCATTTAGCTTATACACACACTTATTTATACATTTTAATTTTAGCACTTATAAACTTACTTTTATATACAAATATTTATTTTAATTTGTAGTAATATTTCACAGTATTACTGTATTTTCGGACCCACTTTATATCAGGTGGCCTTAACTACTATGTACTAACATTTTAATTAATCATTTGATACAACGCACTTGTGTACATAAATGTTTTTACATTTTATTTACATTTTAAATCTGTAAATAATTTTTGTAGTTGCATTTATAATTCCACTGTTGACCCTACCCTTAAACTGACCCTAACCTTACCCGTACCAGTTTTGTCATAACCTTCCCTAACATTACCCGTACCCCACCTCAATATCAGCAAATGTGTTGTGCAATACAATATAAACACAGTAAGTACATTGTCCTTATTTTCTGATGTAAGTACATAGTAGTTAAGGCCACCTCATATAAAGCGGGACCATTTTGTTGACAAAATAAATGCAGCCTTGGTGAGCATAAGACATTTTTTCGAAAACATTAACAAGTTATATTTCCAAATTTGTCAACATCATACATATCTTATTAATCTTTTATGTATGTTACTTTTGATCAATTTCATGTATCCCTGCTGAATAAAAATATTATTTTTTTTTAAAAAAAGTTAAAAAAAAAACAATAAAAAAAAATCTTACTAATGTTTTAATTGTGATATACTATGCGTGACACAGCAGATTGACAGTAAAGCCTGAGCTTATGCAAGGTGTTTAACCGTCATAAAAAAAAGAAACCTCCCCGTCGGGGAATCGAACCCCGGTCTTCCGCGTGACAGGCGGAGATACTGTCCACTATACTAACGAGGACTGGCTCTCACTGCTATTGTTTTCCATACCCAACCATTGAGAAGTCACTTAATACTGGATATGCTTTCCATTATGGGAGTTATTATTTAACCCTTTAATTTTGGCCTAGGGGGCAGGAGAGGAGCTTACCCTGTCCTATGGAGGAATCGACCCACAATGGAAGGAGATGAAGGGATTGTTCATTTCGCTTCCAGGAAGTTCATAAAAAAATCTTGTGCACAGGTCTTCAACATACATAAGTGACATCCTCTCAGACAGGGTTTGCGGTCATCTGGTGATGGGGCGGATTTGCTCCTTCCAATGGAAATGGCTCGATGATTTAAAACAGAAAAGAGCCGGGTTTGCGGAGCCTGCACCAGACATTACCCTGGCCTTGCTGAGCGTTGTGGCATGATGGTGGGAGCACATTGGCCCAACATCTCAGGGGTACAGCTCGAGTTTCTCTTCATTCACTTTCGCCTTTTACTAAAGATTTCCGTGGAGGGAACCATTTGCAGGTTTTTGGTATTTTTGGACGCTCTGCTCACAGCACTGCTCAAAAACAGAGAGTGTTTTCAAAGCTTTGGGTCAATTGAACCAAACGCTTGGCAAAATTATTCACTTCTTGGAAGCGCCACACGCTGGTGGCCCCTGCTGGTCAGAACAGTGGAAATGCCTCACGAACCCAAGCCAAACAAGAACATTTTCCAAATCAAGTTCGCCAGGTAAAGCCTGAGCTTGTTTGGCCGTCATAAAAAAAAGAAACCTCCCCGTCGGGGAATCGAACCCCGGTCTTCCGCGTGACAGGCGGAGATACTGTCCACTATACTAACTAGGACTGGCTCTTATAGTTGCTGTTTTGCGTTTACAACCGTTGAGAAGTCACGTTTTATTGAAAGTAAGACTATCACGTGCAATCAACTGATCATCATCAGGTGAGTCAGGAACGGCGGGTTGGCTTTATCAGCAGATGGACGGTAAAGCCTGAGCTAATGCGAGGTGTCGTCATAAAGAAGAAAAGAAGCCTCCCCGTCGGGGAATCGAACCCCGGTCTTCCGCGCGGGAGCCGATAATGTTAAGTTTAACTTCCCTTAACTTTTCCCATTCATTCTCTATGGTAGTGCTTAACACTACCGATGCAATATATTTTCGACCATACTTTCGAATATACTTTGCCGTTATAAAGAAGAAGCCTCCCCATCGGGGAATCGAACCCCGGTCTTCCGCGCGACAGGCGGAGACACTGTATGAACAGTATACAGCCTGATCAGGCATACCATTTTGACCAATATGTGATGATCTCTTCATCTCTTGTTAGTGGGTGGGATATATTAGGCAGCAAGTGAACATTTTGTCCTCAGAGTTGATGTGTTAGAAGCAGGAAAAATGGGCAAGCGTAAGGATTTGAGCGAGTTTGACAAGGGCCAGATTGTGACGGCTAGAAGACTGGGTCAGAACATCTCCAGAACTGCAGCTCTTGTGGGCTGTTCCCGGTCTGCAGTGGTCATAGATTTATCGATCGTAGATGCCTCATTAGCGCCTGCACGGATCAGTAGAATGAGGCATCTACGATCGATAAATCTATGACCACGCTCGTATTTTGACCTCACTTAGCGGAAGTTATGGCGGAGCTCAGAGTTGATCACGCTCGTCTGATAAGAGATAAAATAATAGCATAAATACTGCTGGTTTGTCTAGATAAGACCCTTATTCATCATCTGGTGTCGTTTAAAGCCCTTTGAAGCTGCACTGAAACTGTCATTTGGACCTTGAACCGTTTGGAGCCCATTGAAGTCCATTATATGGAGGAAACCCCTGGACTGTTTTCATCCAAAACCTTAATTTATTTTCGACTGCAGAAAGAAAGACATGGACATCTTGGATGACATGGGGTGAGTAAATTATCAGCAAAAGTTTATTTAAAAGTGAACTAATCCTTTAAATGAAACTAGCCTACAGAACTTTTTAATAGATCTAATGAAATTGAACTAAATGTTATTAAAATGCGAACCTCATGAAAGATAGATATCAGTGTCTTGCATAAATAAGGTGTTAACTCTTGAAAAATGTTATTGTTTTTAAAGGGGTAGCTCAAAAATGTGATGGTTTACTCACTCTAATGTCATTCCAAACCTGAAGGACGTTCTTTCTGTGTAACATAAAAGAAAATAATTAGAATTTTTGTCCATACAATATTCAATGGTTTGGGTGCCAACATTCTTCAAAATATCTTCTCTTGTGTTTCACAGAGGAGAGAAAGTCATACAGGTTTGGAGCGACATGAGTAAATGATGACAATGATAAATTTACTAGCTCAAAAAAGTGCATATGTGACAAAAGTGCAATATTACAGTTTTTTACAATCACTATGACAATTTTTTCAATACTTTTAACAAATTTCCTAACTCTTAACGCACCAACACATCACGCAATTGCCCAAACGATTAATTTCATGCTCAAATTCACACATTGTAAACTAAGCTCCAAAACTAATTTTCAAAATACAATAATTCACTAACACAATACATTATGTCTCCAAAACCCTAACACATGTTCTCTTCCTACAGGAACATTTGGTCAATCATAGCACAATGATATAAAAACACTAATACTGGATGAAATTACAGAAACTGCATTATTTTATGTGTCAGGTCTGCCCTTATACAATAGACATTATATTTTATTGATCATAGATTGTGTGTCTTTTGAAGACTCTCCACATTTGTGTTTTGTTGGGTTTATTAAATGTATGCATTTTGTTTCTTTTGCTGCAGAAATGAAAAATAAATACATAAATAAAATGAATGACCCATCTCAGAGTAACTCTATAAAATGCCCTTCAGTTTTATTTCATTGTTTTGGTCTTGGTTGAGCTTGTGTGTAAAAGAAGTTCAAGCATTTTAAATTTGCGTTAAATGTATGCATTTTGTGTAAAAGCAACAATAAATGTGTTAATTGTATAGCCTACACAGACAGATGTTGTGCTTTCTGCGTTAAGAGTTTAGGAAATGTGTTAAAAGTATTGAAAAAATAGTCATAGCGATTGTAAAAAAACTGTAAATATGTTAACTGCACGTGCAGTAAATTCGATAATATCCATCATTATTTGTCCCTGTCCTAGTTTTATTTATTTACTGGTTTGCCAGGGCCGAATTTTAGCCCCAGTCCAGCCCTGCTTTAGCTCATTTTAATTTGAACAAGCAAAACAATCAATTTTTTTCACTGAGTAACTTCCACTGGTTCATATGAGTCAATTTAAAGCAAACAATTCAGTGAGTTCTAGTAAAAAATAACTGTTAGATAGTCTTTAAAGTTCGTTAGAACTTTATGTTTAGAACGGTTTTCCTGAAATTATGAATATTTTTTTATGTATTTCATAGACTGTATGTGCTGAAACAGTGGTGGGGGTTAATAAAGGCCTTCTGAAGTGAATCGATGGATTTGTGTAAGAAAATATCCATTTAACCCCCGGAGCCGTTTACTTTTATAATGGATGGATACACTTTTTTGGGCTTCAAATTTGAGGACAGCCAGGATATTTTTAATATAACTCAGATGGTGTTCGTCTGAAAGAAGGATGTCATACACACCCAGGATGGCTAAAATCCAGTAAATCATGGGGTATTTTCATTTTTGGGTGAACTATCCCTTTAAATTAACGGGTTTACAGCTCTTTCCTCGTTGAAGAATTTGCTCATTAATATTAAGGTTTGGTTAAACGGCGTTTTAGGAAGGTCACGTAGCAACTTGAGCATGCCGAATTAATATTCATGAGCTAAAACTTCTCCATAGTACCATAGTTCGTAAGTTCGCTTTTCCTCAACACAAGGGGGGAATAGCGAAGTCTCGCGAGAGGCGCTTACTCGTACGGCCGCCATATTGTGTGACACTATTTTGATTCTTATCTGTTGGAAGTGCGAAAGGAAGAGAGAAAACAAGGGGGAGCAGAGGGGGAAAAGCAGAAGAGCTGTCAAAAGATTCCCGAGTCGGTGAAACAGCGGGCGGCGGAGGCGGTGGTGGTGTTTCTCCCCTCATCGCTGTCTTTAGCGGAGTTGGGCCTGGGTTCAGCGGCCCGGCCCAGTGAGTTCCGCGGCGGCGTCTCGGCCCGGGGAGCGGCGGCTGACACGGTGAGAAAAACTCTTGAGATTAGGCCTTTCACAGTTTATGGAGTCGAGAGAAACGCCTAACAACTCGGTTGAAAGTCTTTTTTTGTGTTTCTCCTCTTTTGTGACTTTGCTCTGATTGTAAGCGCACACCCGTCGTCGCCTTAACGGCTGAGAACGCGATGGAAAAGCGTTAAAGCTTCAGCCTGTCGCGGTCCTGCATCCGGTCGGGCTCTGATCCACTCACTCGCTCTATTTTGACCACACTTTGTTGACATTTAGTGAAGTTACTGAGCTTTCTGTGTATTTAAAGCAAACGTTGCAGGTTAGAAGACCTCTGAAATGTAGCCTGCGTAACCACTTTAACAATAAATCGTTTGAATGCTTGAGTGATTAATCGATGGTCAGGTCAATCGTGGGAGTTGATTTTTATTTTATTTTATTGGTTTATTTTACTGTTGGTTTATAAAGGTACCTAAACTATGTTGATTACAGGCCTAATGCTTTGCCAATCACGAATAGCTAAAGAAGAATGTTTCTATTATAAAGTGTATAAACGTCCATATTTCATTCAGCAGCTGAAGGCTACAAAAAGTGTAATAACTCAGTGTTTTAACTCTGTAACATTACATTACATAAATATTTTTCTTTATTCATGAATCAGATGTTTTGACACTGAAGTTGGTATTGGCAAATCAAAACAAAAAGAGACTTTACTAAAAAAAAAACAAGGACAGCACTTTAGTCAAAATACATGCAGATTTCAGACCGATCCAGTTATTGAACAGAATTGAATCAACGGTGAACTTACAGCTGAATTGCTATTTCTTTTGTTATTGTGAAGCTGCTTTGAAACTATTTCTATTATATAAAGCGCAATAAAAATTGTGACTACTCAGGGTTTCTGCTGTTCTTAAACAAAAACGCTCTACACACACCTTGGCAATAGAATCGCCATTGGCTGATACAAATATATAATATAATATAAATATCTGAACGTACACTCTTAACATCAGTCAATTAAGCATTATATTATAATATGATAATCAAGCACTATTTAATAATATAACTTTTGTAAATAGTACTTTGTAACTGTGCATATTTGTCATTTTACTATGTACACATTGTTGGTCATTCAGTGTTTCTGTAAAATAATAGATAATAGTAATTATTATTAAAAGATAATCCTACTACTACTAGTTCTACTACTTAATAACAATATACAATGCACTAAGGATTGATGAGCTGCTAGGCTCATGAATATTAATCACGTTGATTGCGTTCGCTCGAACTGATTTGCTGAAATCAGAACAGGGACGGTAATAGATGAGCTCCAGCCAATGAGATTGACGTTTGCACATTAGCTCCGCCCACCACCGGAGAAACCGGCATATCTTCTGCTTGATCTTAAAAGCTAAATAATTACAAATGAATTGCGTTATTTTGACTGGAAAATTTGTATGTAGCGCGTCAATTCTGCGTGGTATACAAGACTCTCTCTCTCTCTCTCCCTCTCTCTCTCTCTCTCTCTCTCTCTCTTTGCGTGTGTGTGTGTGGTTGAAACACAACCAGGGTTTTTCCTGGGTCAAAAATGGTCTTCGGTGGTGTCTGACAGACATGGTCATCCACACACACAGTAAAGTCCTCTACCTACGTGATCTGTGAGCGCAATACTGACAATAAATTTAAAATAAATGCGTTTGTAATTTTTGCTTATCTTATTTTGACATCTGATATTATGTATGATCTCTACCTTGATGTTTGATCC
Organism: Gobio gobio; assembly: GCF_949357685.1. Lineage (NCBI taxonomy): Eukaryota > Metazoa > Chordata > Actinopteri > Cypriniformes > Gobionidae > Gobio > Gobio gobio. Next base: position 51,609,988 of record NC_137105.1, on the reverse strand, counting down.
TCATTTTTTACAATATTTACTGATAATTGTTTTGGTATATCAATATTAAAAAGTAGCATTAAAAAATTAACAAATAGCCTAATTTTCTACCATATACAATTTAGTAAAATGATCAGCTAGCTAACAACTTTGTTCTGGTCTCACCTAACTCCAGTCTACACTAAATTATATTTCACTACACATAAGCTGAATGACTGTGGATGATTAAACTAATTCTTACTATCCACTCTTGTTAAATTGGGTAAGCACACTTATGTTCTCATTTCAGATGCGTTCAGAGTAAATGATTAAACTAATTCGTGAGTTCAGTGTTGGACTGATCCGTTCTAACCAGTCGCTAAAATGATTCGGTTCAAAGGAGTCATTGGTTCGCGAATCGGACGTTAGCAGACGCGTTGTGTGCGAATCCCGTCTGTTAGAACATCGCAAAAGATTTGTCAAAACAGAAAACACTTCATAACTGAATATAATGTTTTCCCGTTTATTGAAACTATGGTTTATGTCAGCTGGGCAGAGAAGAGTAATTTTTTTTGAGCTTTCGTCTTACAGTGTTTTTTGTACTTTACCACAGTAAAGGATGTGAATAGTTATAATAGACTTAATTATAAGCAAACGAAAGGAAGAAACGTTTATAATCCCCTGCGAAAATGGGTGCGACGTGAGTGAAGATTTGGGAAAAGAAACGAGATGTCCATGTCCATTGGGATAAAATGGACTGGGCCTATTGTTCAAATTCACAGAAAATCGATTGACCAGATCCAGATTGCAAAGCAGAATGAAAAAGTGCTCTCTGACCATTATTTCCTTTCTAGGCTAAAAGCTTTGTGCTTCACTCCTGTGGTAATATTCACGTGCAACAGCTTCACATACAAAACACTGGCTTAGTAAAATAACAAAATTAATTTTTAAAGGTAGAAAATAGTATTTATGTAAAGAGATATATTAAAATATAAAGAGCTCAACTCTAAGGTGGAAGGAAGCTATTTTCCCCCTCACGCGCAACCTAGCGGACGAGGCATTATTTGGGTTAGTAAAAATAACGAAATGATAGTTTTAAGTAGAAAATAGTATTTATGTAAAGAGATATAGTATATTATCTACCTATTTACCTAATTAACCCCCCAAACGACGATATCATCGACCATCACGATGTTTTACTGTAAACATCGTCAATTGCCAATTTAGGGGACATCGCCCAACTAGTGCTGGGCGGTATGACCAAAAATATATATCACAGTATTTTTCTAAATTATATCGGTTTCACGGTATATGACGGTATTTTTTCCCTCTATGCATGACCGGGTGTTAACCACATTTTCTACTGATTGAGAGAGGACTAGAATGCCATATTTTACTGTCATGATGAGTGAATATTGTAGAAAAATTCCACACTAGAGTTAATACAGGTTTGCAAAGCCCCTCAAAATGAGGCTATGGAGAGACCACCAATAAAACACAGACCTGCAACACACTCATTACACATGGATATTAAAATATGACCACAGAGAGAGAAAAAAACAGAGTTGAGGGCATCGTAAGCATTTAAAAAATCTTGTCTATCTTGTCTATTGTAATACATTTAAGAGCACTCTCTAAACAAATGACACACATCAGTTTAACACAGAAAGAATTAGCAGTTACTTTTGCCCATTCTTCTTTGATTTGTCAGTTTATTTATTAACTTACATCATTCATTGTCTTTTGTATAGCAGAATAATCCATCGTGTCATCGCGGTCGTGATCAGACTTATGGTTTACTGTAGCCTAATCAGTGCCCATTTTATTTGAAGAAGACGTGATGAAATATGTGCGCATACACGCTTCGGGTTCACGTTTAGAGCACTATAGTATATGAAATATGTCCAAAAAAACTTAAACGCGCTCGCTCCGGTCTATATCTGATATATGATCCATGTGGTGAGCGTTGTTAAACTCATCGCGGCTCTCTCGCGCGCGCCGCGTGTAGTTCGAATTCTCCACTGTAATCAAGGGCTGAATCCGAAATCGCCCCTTATAACCTCAAATAGGGCATTATTTGGAGGGCACAGCGCTTTGTAGTGGTGTCCGAAACCATAGTGGACGTTATTGAGTGCACTCATTCTATCCCACATCGCACCGCAACAACGAGTGTACAGCCGATGTACACACAACGGTTTTCCGACTTCACGCACTCGTTTTCATTCACTCCTTCAAATAAAGTGATAACGTAGGGAATAGTGAATGAGGGTATAGGAGGCGATCTCGGATTCTCTAATGCGATCTCAGCTGTGCTCTGACTGCTCTCACTAGTACAGTGCAACAGTGAAATGCGTCCCCTCTCAAACAATGACGTGCTGCGCTGCGTTCCGAACGTTGTTTAAGCGATATACCGGTATTGCGGTATCATCAAAATTCATATCATAACAAAAATAAATACCGGTATTCGGTATGAACCGGTATACCGCCCAGCACATCGCCCAACCCTAGTTTTTATCGAGGGAACCACATTTGTGACGTCATACCTGCACCACTCTATAAACTCTTAGATTTTACTCGTGTGTGTGTGTGTGTGTGTGTGTGTGTGTGTGTGTGTGTGTGTGTGTGTGTGTGTGTGTGTGTGTGTGTGTGTGTGTGTGTGTGTGTGTGTGTGTGTGTGTGTGTGTTAGAAGCTGAGTATAAGTTTGGCATTTTCACTCGCTGAACACTGACTTGAGTGTTTCGCTCTCTGAGTCTCCATCAAGCGATCTGTCTATTTCAGTTCAGCTAAATGGATGCTCAGCGGAAGTTTATGATTCTTTCACGTTTTGTCCATCAGGATTTTTTCACAGATTAATTTTAAAGTCAAAAATATGTCTTGAGACTTTGTGGGGGATTTATTCCGTTCCTTCATAAATTGGGTAAATAAAAAATACCCCAGACATTTACATTTAGAGAACTTATCAACAGTTTGTGGTTTCCCCCTCAATTTATTCCTTAAATGGTCTTTACTTGATCGTAAAAAATGTTTTTAAAAGGTTTTTACATTCATAAAACTCACAGAAACCCTGTGACGACATTAGGACGAATGAAACGCAATTTTATTTTTCCGTTTTTGGAGTAATTATTTGAGTCTGCCGAAATTCAGGAGATATGTCAAGTGAGTAAAGGTGTACCGTACCTGCGAAGTTCAGCACCAAATCCGACCCGTCATCCGTGATGATATCAAAATTAAATCCGCACCCGCCCAGACCCGTTAATATTTGGCCCGTTACCCGATCCGTGCCCACGATAAATCACACACGCTAAAATCGTTCCAATTAAAGTGCTTTATTTTAGAGCTGTCAAAAGATTAATCGCGATTAATCGCATCCAAAATAAAAGTTTGTGTTTACATAATATATGTGTGTGTACTCTGTTAATTATTATTTATATATAAATACACACACAAGCATGTATATATTTAAGAAAAAAATATTATTTTTATATATAAAACATTTATATATTATAGATTATATACAGTATATACATGCAAATATTTCTTAAATATAAACATGAATGTGTGTGTATTTATATATAAATAATAATTAACAGAGTACACACACATATATTATGTAAACACAAACTTTTAATTAATCTTTTGACAGCCCTACTTAATTTTTTATCTCGCACCTCTCTCAACATCACAAAAGCTCATGAATGGGCTAATGAAACAGGCTTTTTCCTGATCTCGTATTACACCACACTTTCTCCACACATACGATTTTGCCTTTAAAGACTCGTTGTCAAAAATTTGATATACATGTGCGGGTGTCAAATTTTCATGTTGCAGTTAATTTCTGAAGCTTTTATCGCGGTATACGGTATTATCACGATATTGAAATAAGTTGCAAAAAAGTGTTGTCATACTATAACAGATTTACTAACTTTCTTATAACAAAAGAACCATACATTTAAATACAATAAAGCAATACACAAAAATGTATAAAGTAAACAAATATTTAAAACAGATTAAGTGCTAAAGAATTATAAAGAACAATAGGTAACCCTTTACAATAAGGTCTCACTAGTTAATGCATTAACATCAACAAATAGCTACATTTTTACAGAAGTTATTATTCTTTGATAATGTTAGTTTAAAAAGCAACTGTTAGTTTTAACTCGGGTCCATTAAATAAAAGTTAAAATTTTTATTAAATTGTAATAAAATTAATTAGGCCGGAACCGGCCGTTTTTTTCTTCTAGCGCGCGATCTGCAACCGGCCGGTTTTCTTTGTATTTTTCTGCCGATTTTTCCGGAAGTGCGCCCGCGTGCACATTCGCCTATATTGCAATCATTCGCGAACATGTCACTTGTGTGTTACAAAAGGAAACTGGAGAACTGAGGGAAGAGACGAGATCCGCTGAAGGGAATGAAGAGCCGCTTTCCTGCGCGAGCTGAAGTTGCGCGAGCTGAAGTTGCGCGAGCTGAAGTTGCGCGAGCTGAAGTTGCGCGAGCTGACCTCTCCGCCCTGCACAAGAGCAGATAGTGAGCGTTTGTTCAGCTCAGCTTCTCACGTGTTGGATCGGATGAGAACGAAACAGACTAACTTGTGACAAAGCCGAAATACTTATTTTTGTAGCCTAAAGAAGAACATGCTGCACTTTTGAAATGAAATACTATCAATTCTGTAGCCTATAGGATGATCATTTTTATTTGGTAACACTTTAGAATAATGGTCATTAGCTAACATTAGTTAACTTCATTAGTTAACATTAACTAATAATGAACTGCACTTATAAAGCGTTTATTAATCTTTGTTAATGTTAATTTCAACATTTACTAATGCATTATTAAAATCTAGTTAACATTAGTTAATGCACTGTGAACTAACATGAACAAACCATGAACAGCTGTATTTATATTAACTAACGTTAACAAAGATGAACAAATGCACTGCTCATGGTTAGTTCATGTTAGTTAATACATTAACTAATGACCATTATTCTAAAGTGTTACCTTTTATTTTACCTTAAAAAAACATTGACTTAATTTGATTTATAAAGCACCTGCTGTAGCATCTTCATTTTTTCGTTGCACTAAACATTATTTGATTTAACATTTTGGAACAATTATATACTTTGGTTTTATTTAATTTCACTGGTAAAGACTTTTCTTCTTTACACTGAATTCAAAAACAAATGCTGATTTAAGTAACATCTTTGTTTGGATTACAGAATATGCAGTGGTTGCCTTTAATTTCACCTTTCAATTTAATTTCAATTTAACTTCTTGATATTGGATGATTTTCAGCAATTTTCAGTAAAAGACAAGCATTATTTGCGATTTAGCCGACCGTCGTTCAGACTCTGTCCGTTTTTATGGAGGCTTTTTCCTCCAGGGGCGTCTGAGCTTTGATTCGTCCCCCTGATGAAGCATTATATTTCGTCACAATCTCTGATGCCTTAGATGCGATTGCCATTCGATTTTATCTTAACGGCAAGCATATATGCGATACCGGGCAGGATCGACTGGAAAACCCCGGGGGAAAAAAAAACATTCTTGGCCTTGAGAATCGATTTTGAATCGACCACATAAAAAAAATTTATTAATCGAAAAATCTAGTTAGTATTCCTTGTTGAACATAGCCTGTGCAAGGACTAGACAATTAATCAAATTAAAAACCAAAATCCTGTTGTAAAAAATATGGCTTTGTGTGAATTATTAACCTGCAAAAGGCTTCAAATTACAATAAATACTATATTGTTCCGAATATAATTTTTTACTTGGAAGTACTTCTGAAAAAATGGTGTCGTCTTATATTCAGGGTCTAAGCTTTTACACGTCAATAATACACTTTTTTTCATATAGAGTGGGCATTATTAAATTATGAAAGTTCAGCTGAAAATGAATAATCTCATAGCAGCCATAATCGTGATCATGGTTATTCTAAGATGGAGAGGGAAAGTCTTTGAAAACACCAAGGCTTTTCATTTTCAAGCAGAACGATTCCCAACACATGCTGTAGAAGGAACTAGAAAGTGGCCTTAAAACAAAAGGAAGTGAGCCTTGGTCTCATACTGTAATATTTTGAGTCATTTTCTTACGTTTAACCTCTTAACAAGCGCCCCATTTTTGAGAATTCTTTGAAAACGATATACCCAAATGAAAATGTCTGCAGCTCTTAAACCCTATGGTCTATATTCATAAACCTGGTCTTATTTTAAACTAGACACTTGAAATATTGCTACCCAAGAGTCATAATAACTCAAAGTAATATGGGAACAGAGTAATATACATGTAAATATACATGTAAGTGACTCACGTTTTTTGTTTTTTGTTTTCACTTAGGGAAAAAAATATTATAATTTAATGTTAAGAGCCTGAAAATAACTTAAATATAAAACTGAATGTCTAATCATGTCATGATTCAAATATGAGGATGATTCTCTCAGTAATGTAGCTTCTGTGAGCTTTTATGTCAAGAAAAGTCTAGGCGTCATTTCAAAAAGGCCATTTATTTCAGAACATTTGCTATTGTAAAGAGTAGTTTTTCATTCAAATAAATCTGCAATAAACTGCAATATACTACTAATTATAATGGATAAACAGTTACTGAAAAACTAAAGCAACTATTAACAGAGATTACAAAGTGTAAAAAACTCATTTAGCTGATGGGAAGCGTCAGTAAGAGACTGCGCGCTCCACTGCAGTTGCGCCATTGAGAGCGCGCAGCCAGCGCACAAACAGTATTCACCAAAGCCTACTTACGCAAACTGCGCAAGATAATGCCTTTTGATTGGTTACTAAGTCCATCAATCAAACCTTTGTTGGAAAGGCATTGGCTGGGCACCGAGTGCCTTTATCCAACGAAAACCATGGGCGCAATGATTGACAGCTCACCAAGCCTGTAAGGCACTTCCTCTATATGATGCATCCCAGAAGAGTCTCTGATTGAAGGAGAGAGACGAGGGAGGGTTTATAATACGTGGGAGAAACTATTCTAGCAGGGGGAGTTTGCCAGAAACGGATTAGAATCGATATTTCATTGAAAATGGACATGATTGATCACGCTAACTCAAAACTCTCTTGCAAACAACGGAGGATTTTTAGTTTTTTCCCTATTTTTTCGTTGTTTTGGATTAAAAAGTGGGATGCATTTTGAAGAATGGACTCTTACACAGAGATGTATGCGGGTGTTTATTGGATTCGTCCGATCTGATCTGAACGACAGGAGATGAAAGATGAGTAACGCTGATATTATGCTAATGTTTACATGGACGGTCCTTTAGCATTTCATTTAACCCTTTCCTCTCTGGTGTATTTATTGCAAAAACAAGTTCAGAACATGAATCTTGAGTGTTTTAGCTTTCAAATGATGCATAGTTTGTGATAGTTGATTGAATATTTTGTATAAAACAAAAGTAAATAAAAGTACACACCCCCCCACTTCCGTCAACCCCCCCGTCCACGAACCGGTGCGGGTTAAGAAGTTAAATCTTTGTTTGAATGTAATTAGCTCTTAGCTTTGACTTTAGCAGAGGTTTCTTGCTCTGCGCTTACAAGAACTTGCTTGGAGGGTATTGACGATAACCGTGATATATTAAAAATGAAATATTGTTATTGTGTTAATTAGGGGTGATGCAACCGGTATTGGTGATAAAATACACTTTTTTAATGCTATTTGAGCATAAGAAACCACATTATGAGACAGTGTCAGATTTAATTGGTGATTTCAAATATGAAATTTAAAGGGTTAGTTCACCCAAAAATGTAAATTCTGTCATTAATTCCTCATGTCGCTCAAACCCGTCAGACCTTCGTTCATCTTCAGACACAAATGAAGATATTTCTGATGAAATCCGAGAGCTCTCTGACCCCTCCATAGACGTTTAATGAACACTTTCAAGGGCCAGAAAGGAAGTAAACACATCATTAAAATAGTCATGTGACTCCAGTGGTTCAACATAAATGTTATGAAGCGATGAGAGTACTTAAGTGTGCAAAAACAAACAAAAACAGTGACTTTATTCAACAATTTCTGCACAAAAAAGTATTCTCATTCACATATGACTGGATGAAGGTCCATCCATGTTTTTCTCATAGTAGGAATCAGAGAGGCACATTATCTCTTAACGATTTTATTGATTGGTTGTTGTGGCACTAATTATAATGTGTACGATAACTCTCTTTTTTTAAGAGCTCCAGGTTTACTATGATTGTGTGTAAAATTGCGAATTATTGCAGCATAAATGAGCTTGACATTAAAAAAAAATGTGGCTAAAATGCACCAGAAAGCACACCGTAGTAATAATAACCTCTCTCAGTTGATCCTGCCATATGTGAACAATAGCTCCATATATATTCTGCATTTGTCATGTAGACGTGGAATGTAACCAGTGTGATGAGGATGTGGGCATGGATTATGAGTGGAGATTTCGCTGTGTCATTGGGCCATCCTTATACACTATATTGCCAAACTGGCTCATCCATGTCTTTATGGAGCGACGCTTTGTGCACTGGTGCATGCTGGGACAGGAAGGGGCCGTCCACAAACTGTTCCCACAAATTTGGGAGCATGAAATTGTCCAAAATGTCTTGGTAAGAGTTCCTTTCACTGGAACTAAACTAGGCTTGCTACGATAGTCGGTGTTGCCGGTGTTACCGGTGTCCAGACTCAACACCGGTTACATCACTTGCCCACCGTGGCACCGCCCACCGTCTTTTAGATTTTTTTATAGTAATAAAATAATTTAGTTCAGTTAGAGAACAGACAATACAAATAAAAACTGAACGTATCTGCTTAATAAAGCATGACCCGACCGTGAGTCTCGGCAGCGGCAGGAGTCATTCATCAGATTTAAGAGTGAGGAGCTGACTGAGATGATCGCGGAAGATTTGGTTTCAAAGCGAAACGTAAAAGAGCCTATTTAAGGGCGTTTGTCATTTGTTTTGTTGTTGTGTTTTTCATTAAAAATAATAGGCTAATGAACCCACAATTCAAGCAACCCGCAGCCGAATTGGCGCTAATTCAAAACTGAAAGTAAAATGTGCATGACCGCACAGAGCGCGCATTGTTTACTTTGGCCTGGCTCCGCAGTGCGAGCCTCCGCGCATTTATTTTTTGCCGCGCACACCCTCGCGTTCGTGCGGGCGCGTCGAGTATAAACAAGGGGACGAACTGTTATTCATTCATGGCGTGCATCTCAATCATAGACTGATCAATGCTTGATCAGTGCCCTGACTACTGAACTAGGGAACTGATTGAGACGCACCCATGGCCTCACAGAGCGCGCATTTACAGACGAGCTGTCATTCACGGTGTGTGCGCACTGGCGCGTTTTCAGTTCAGAGCGGTCGTGTGCATGTTACTTTAGATTTAAAAGCCTCCGCCGGTGATACCGGTATTACCGGTGTTGTCACACATCAATTAACCGGTGGGAAAATTTTCTCACCGTCACATCCCTAAACTAAACCTGAAAAACAACCCCACCCCATAATCCCCCCTCCACCAAACTTTACACTTGGCACAATGCAGTCAGGCAAGTCCCGTTCTCCTGACAACCGCCAAACCCAGACTCGTCCATGGGATTGTCAGACAGAGAAGCGTGATTGGTCACTCAGAGAACACGTCTCCACTGCTCTAGAGTCCAGTGGTGGCGCACTTTACCCCACTGCATCCCACGCTTTGCATTGCACTTGGTGATGTAAGGCTTGGATGAGCTGCTCGGCCATGGAAACCCATTCCCTGAAGCTCTACACACTGTTCTTGAGCTCATCTGAAGGCCACAGAAGTTTGGAGGTCTGGAGCTCTTGACTCTGCAGAAAGTTGCCGACTTCTGTGACCCTCAGCATGTGCTGACCCTGCTCTGTGACCCTCAGCATGTGCTGACCCCGCTCTGTGACCCTCAGCATGCTCTGACCCCGCTCTGTGACCCTCAGCATGTGCTGACCCCGCTCTGTGACCCTCAGCATGCGCTGACCCCGCTCTGTGACCCTCAGCATGCGCTGACCCCGCTCTGTGACCCTCAGCATGCGCTGACCCCGCTCTGTGACCCTCAGCATGTGCTGACCCCGCTCTGTGACCCTCAGCATGCGCTGACCCCGCTCTGTGACCCTCAGCATGCGCTGACCCCGCTCTGTGACCCTCAGCATGCGCTGACCCCGCTCTGTGACCCTCAGCATGCGCTGACCCCGCTCTGTGACCCTCAGCATGCGCTGACCCCGCTCTGTGACCCTCAGCATGCGCTGACCCCGCTCTGTGACCCTCAGCATGCGCTCATGTGTGTAGAAGCGAACACACACACACACACACTCCTGAGAGCGGCCCATTCTCTCACTAATGTGTGTAGAAGCGAACACACACACACACACACACACACACACACCTGAGAGCGGCCCATTCTCTCACTAATGTGTGTATAAGCGTCTGCAGGCCTAGAGCTGGAGTTACACACCTGTGGCCATGAAGGGGTTTGGGCGTCCCAATACTTTTGGCAATATAGTGTAGAAACATAGCACTTCAGGCTGAGTGGAATAATAAAGCTAAGCGTCATATTTAGGGATGCACAATATTATCGGCACAACATCGGAATCGGCCGATATGAATAATGATGCCGATATGATATAACGTGTTGAGCCTGCAATAACTCACTATAGCGATAAGATCACGTCCGCCGTGTGCTCATTCTTGAAGTGAAAACAATCAAATGCATTGCATGTGTGGTGATTTATATGGACAGTTTTTAAATGTTGCCTTGAATTTGTGAATCAACGCAGGATTGCCACAACAAAACTAGCCCAAAACAAGCACAATCGCAGCCTCCACAGCAGCTGAAGCTCCTCCAGGTCCTAGTGCCGCCCGCTAGACTGTCATATAGAGCCTATTTAGTGGGGGGGCTGTTGTTATAGTAATAAAATGAAAAGTATAATAAATAGTTATTTTTTCTGAATAAATAAAGCAGTAATGATGTCAAAGCACAAGCATGATGACTTTTATATACAGTTTATTAATCGGTAATAAAATTATGAAATGGATGATGAAAAATAATCAAAGGAGCACTAAATAATTGTATATTTTTTATTTATATTAAGCTAGATACAGCAACAACTGAAGCCAAGCCACCCCCACTTCATCTGCACAAACATTACATCCCAAAATAAAATATTTAGATTACAACCGCATCTGTCTGGGATGATAAATTACTGACTTTATTATTGTTATTTTCAGCGCTTTTAATATACTCTTATTATAAAAAGAGCTTTATTAACATTTATTTATCTTTAACTAGTGTCCTTTTAGTAAGGAGACCTCAGAAATCTGAAACCAGAAACCAAATATTCCGAACAAAGGGAAAAAATAAACATACCAGTATATCGATATCGGCCAAAATGAGTTGGAAAATATTGGCAAAATTCCACTATTGTGCATCCCAAGTCATATTTATTGATTGTGAACATCATTTTGTGTGCGTTTGACCGTTTAGGAGAGACGAAAGAGACCTTAATTTGGTATTTGCACATCTGACAGGTGGCTTTGGCACAAAAAATGCTCTTGCTCTTGCCCCAGTTTTTTTTTTTTACTGAGGTGGAAACTATATATAGTTAAGAAATTGCACCGAGAAACGTTTAGGAGCATAGAAAAATCTGCCCGTGAATTGTATACATAAAGCAGCTTACCGTTATATTTCTCAGCAACATGGAGATAACTTTGCTGTTTTTGTAAAAAAGCTTCACTATTACATACAGACGCACGCCGGATATTCACAATCTTTCTCTCTCTCATTAATGCATTTGAATTGTATTCATGTTAGGGGTGTAACTATTCACAAACCTGACGGTTCGGTACAGCAGTTTTGCAAAATTGCTTTTTATTTATTTTTATTAAACAGTGGTTTACTGAGAAAAAAGTGTCTTTGCTTAAATTAATTAAATTATAACTAAAAGTTTATTGCCAATATTGCTGTAAACTATATAGGGAGCCCTTACTTGCACATTAATATTAAAGGTTAACTACATAGCCCAAACTATCAGCCTATCAGACAGGCGTCCACAGGGCAGCTCTCACCGTCTTCAAACTGTCTTGCTCTCCCTCCCTCGCGCATATTAATCAAAATCAATTGAGAATTGACACGATGGTAAAAGTTCGAAAGACTGAAGTTTCACGCGGAGCATTGGGAGATTTTTTTCCTGAATTACCGCTGGTGTTGCTCCACAAGAGATTAAGTGAAGTGCACCTACACTCTAAACAATGCTGGGTTGAATATGGACTAACCCAGCTATTGGGTTGTTTTAACCCAGCAATTGGGTTGTTTTAAGCAAACATTTAACCCAACCGCTGGGTCAAAACAACCCAATTGCTGGGTTAGTCCATATTCAACCCAACTAGGGTTATTTTTAACCCAGCATTTTTTAGAGTGTAACCATTAAATGACTAGGTTGTAAATAGTTTTAAAATTAAGTACATAAAATATAGTAAATATAGTACAGTCAGTGTGCACTTTATTATGCTGCTTGCTTGTTGATACTGTGTGCAATAGTGTAATTATTTTATGCTTAAATATTTATTTTCAGAATTTATTTTCACCACTGAACTCTATATAGTTTTTTTTAGTTCAATAAATGTTCCTTTTTTAAATTGTAAATTGTAAATTCTCATCATGATCATTGTGTCATTTTTATGATGTAAATTGAGGGAGCAAAAGCAGTATCGGCTCCAAATATCGGCTCAAGAAAATCGGCAGCCCGTATCGTCATCGGCTAAGGCTGATGAAAAAAAGAGGTATCCGCATCGGCACTAAAAAATCCATATCGGTCGATCCCTCGACTGTATCATTGCACACAGTGTTTCTGCTGTGTTTTCTGGCTTTAAAATAGTTTAAATCACAGAGACATTTGTGTTTTTCGTTGAATGCACACGCTTCTGGATCTCACAGCGCTGTTTAGTGTTGGCGTGACCAATCAGAGTAAGCGGATCTCTTCTAGTGAGCTCGACCCGAGCCGTCTGTGTGACGCGGTTCAAATGAGGAACAATTCGTGCTACATTTTATCAACAAATTCGTCGTCTTTGGATGATAACTCGAGGTTAGTTTCACTTTTGATTTCATGTTCGTCATCGCTTCCACTAATTTTTTCCTTCCCGCGTCGAGTTTTCTTTGCCAGTAGATGGTGTACTTTTGATTTGCACGTTAAAAGCTGCTCTCTGATTGGCTGTTGATGCGTTTATTTCTGCTGTGTGATTGGGTGTAATCTATATAGAGTAAAAATGTAGATGATGAGCTTATCATCGTTATGGACATAAATTTTATCACGATTCGATATGATATCGTTTATCGGCCCAGCCCTAGTACACGTGCAGCGCATCGAAGCGTGTACAGTTACACCCCTACTAAAAACACATACAATACTTAATCGCGACGTATACTTAATCGTTATTATAGCAGGGCTCGACATTAATGTTTGTCCGCAAGTGAAAGAGAATTTTACTTGATCCTGATTAAAACGTCAATAACAAAAAATAACTAGCGAATCACCAAAATGCAAGAATGATTCTGAATTAATTAGTATAAGTGGCGATCAATAGTGGATAATATATAATGAACTGACGCTAACAAGGTTGCGCTGTTGACGGTCGTGCAGCCTCTCGAGGAGAAATCGCAACAAAAACAGAGAAACTCAGTTAATATACTGCGGTAAACATTTAAAATGTGCAGTTTTTATATTTATAACCTATGATAGTTCAACAACATCATAAAACCAAGAGTTCTGTTTTCCTGAATACCATCACGATTGTGAAAATGACACTGGTTTCATTTGACCGTTCCATAAACAATTCATTAATATTAAGTCACTTACATTTTAGATGCAATATTGACTGCTTTTATTCTATTTCAGCAGCAAAAATAGTTCCAAACAAAGATCGCAGCAGAACCATACTGAATGATTCAGCGGTTGAATCAAATATTCAATGACATATTCATAAACGACTGCCTCATTCCTGAACGAATCAGCCGTTTCAATGAATCATCCGTTTGAACGAATCGACTCAATGATTCACTCATTAAGACTCACCTGCCGCCACCTACTGGCGGTTTAGTTTCATGTTTAAACATACTTTCCAGCATTTCTTATTTGTTTATTCAAAAATACAAATCTCATAACATTATTTAATGCAGTTGTAAATTATTTAATTTGATTGGTAACAGCCTTATAGTGACTTATTTAAATTGAATGTATAGCTCAAATATAAGAATATAAAATGAAAGCTGAAGCATAGCCTATATTTAATAAGATTATGGAAAAATGCCCTTTATAAAAGGTAAAAATATCACAAATATGCAGATTTAAATATGTCAAAGCTGATCGCTGAACACTGGTGAGAATATTGCTTCAGAATAAATTATATTTACAATGCAAAAAACATTTCCGGACAACCACATTTTTTACTCTCATTCACTTGTCCGAGTAAAAAATGTGCTTGTCCGGAAAAAAGTTGGCTTTTTTTTGTATTGTAAATATAATTTACAATTACATGCACATGAAAAGGTTTAATGTTGATCCCTGTATAGTTTCGTTTGATTTTGCGAGGACATTTTCAGCCACTTAACTTGAATTTGGGGGGCGTTTCTGTTCAATTTAGTGTCATTTTTGCCCCCATAAATTTCCAATCCTGCTGTGCACGATGAATACTAAAGAGGCTCCACAAAGACTATGTATTATGTTGTTACAAATATAATATTTATAAACATAAATTAGAGACACTACTGTTACTGACAGTACTGACAAATTGTAGTTTAGCAGCATAATGTGTTCATTGCGTAATGTCCTCGCAGTGTGTATGATCGGTTTGCCAAAGCCTCGAGCTTCTGCTGCTGTGATGTTTATTTTTTTCCAGTTTAGAGTTGATGTTGGTGAAATCATAGAGTACTAGGGACTTTAGGAATACAGTCGGACTGACTGCGCAGTGTCCATCGTACAGACATTATCTGATTACGGTTGGCCTCAGGCAGAGATGTATAGTAACAAAGTAGAACTACTTCACTACTGTACTTAAGTACTAAAAGGCAGTATCTGTACTTTACTAGAGTATTATTTTTTCTCCTACTTCCACTTTTACTTCAGTACATATTTTCGATGAGTTTAATACTTTTACTCCGATATTTTTTTTATGTGCTGCATCGTTACTCGTTACAATTATAAAAATGTTATGAATCATTCCATTCCAAACCCACATTACCGCGCATGAGAGAGAGAGCGCGTGCGCGAGAGTGCGAGAGAGAGAGAGAGCGCGCGAGAGAGTGCGAGAAAGAGACAGAGCGCGCGAGAGAGAGAGAGCGCGCGAGAGAGCCCCGCGAACGCGCATTCACTGTCTTTAAAACAACAAGAGCGTCTTGCGTAGGGGTGCACCGATCCGATATTAGGATCGGATATCGGCCGCGATACTGACAAAATAGCTGGATCGGGGATCGGAAAAATGAACAGATCCACAAGCCGATCCAGGTGTTTTTTTCCGTCGCAGCAGAACCGACGTCATTCGTCAGCTTCACGTGTGTCGCATGCTAGAAGAGACTCGGCTGTGTGGAGGAGATATTTCACGCTTGCCACGCGAACTAGTTCGCAATGTCTGCAAAGTAACTTAAATGTTTCGAGGGGAGGTGGTATTACTGCAAAGTCAGGGTTTTTCCTGCATTGAACATTTTTTGACGGCCGCCAAAGCCTAATTTGATGAGTTATTGTGATTTACGAGCGATGTAGAACAGATGCTGCGCTTGTGACTGAGTGAGAGACAGAGAATTCCTCCCCCGCGCGCGCTCTCTGGGTCTTCAAAATAATCAGCGTTAGCTCTCTCATATTTCACATATTAATCCAAATCAAAAGGTCGGAAGACCGAAACCATGTTGCACGTGACACATTCGGACAAATTTGTCCTTGAAATATCGCTGGTTGTGAATTGCGCTCAAAAAACATTGCCTCTTCTCTTACCAGCTGACATAAAGCATACTTTCAATAAACGGGAGACAAATTTTATTCAGTTATGAAGTGTTTTCTTTGTGTTGACATCTTTCGCGATGTTCTTACAGACGGGATTCACACACAACGTGTCTGCTAATGTCCGATTCGTGACCTGATGACTCCTTTGAACAGAATCATTTTAACGACTGGTTAGAACAACTGATCTGTCCAACACTGAACTCATGAATCAGTTTATTAATTTACTCAGAACGCAACTGAAATGAGAACACAAGTGTGCTTACCCATTTTAGCAAGAGTGGGTAGTAAGAATTATTTTTAATTATCGACAGTATTTCAGCTTATTTCTGTTGACAATGTGTAGTAAAATAAATAGGCCTAGCCTACAATCATTTAGACAGGAGTGAGGTGAAACCAGAACAAAGTTGTTATTAGCTAGCTGATCATTTTTATTAAATTGCATATGGCAGAAAATTAAGACTATTTGTTAATTTGTAATGCTACTTTTTAATATTGATATGATTATATACCAAAACAATGATCTGTAGTGTAAAAAATGTTTGGTAACTGTCAGATTACTATTGTATGTTTGACTGTTTTTTGTTTCCACTGCTACATTTTATTTATTTAAAGAAGTTTGATTACATTCTATTTTAGATTTGAAAGCACAATTGTTTTTTAAATAAATAAGAATTCAACACTTTACATTCATCTGTTATTTTGTCTTAGTTATGTTTAGTTAGTAAAGTCTGGTGCCTTTAGTCTCTTCAAGGAAGGTATAAGGTGGAAGATATACAGTTTATTATTAATTCAACAATAGTATCGGATCGGTATCGGGTATCGACAGATACACAAAGCCCAGGCATCGGTATCGGTATCGGGACTGAAAAAGTCGGATCGGTGCACCCCTAGTCTTGCGCTCAAATTGCTCTCTATTTGTTTACATAGTTAATGTGCACTGTGAAGTAACATATACAAACAATGAAGAGCTGTATTTTTATTAACTAAGATTAACAAAGATTAATAAATACATTAACAAATGTATTGATCATGGTTAGTTCATGTTAGTTATTAGTCTAATACATTAACTAATGTAATGTTAACAAATCAAACCATATCGTAAAGTGTTACAAACAAATCATTTACTCAGAACTCCTCTTGAAATGAGAATATAAGTGTGCTTACCCCGTTTTTTTTTTAGTAAGAGTGGTTATAGTAAGATTTAATGTTAATGAACTACATTATTTTCAGGTTATTTATATGACAATATGTAGAAAAATTACCTACCAACATTGTGATTGTCCTTTAGCTTAATCATTTGAAATAATAAAAACAATATGATGTTCAAACTTTTGACTACTTTCTTTAATAACTACATAACACAATACTTGTACTTTTACTTTCAGTACTTGAGTAGTACATTTTAAAATAAACTACTTGCAATACTTAAGTACAAAAAATGTTGAATACTTTAGTACTTCTACTTAAGTGTGGTGCTTAAAGAGCACTTCAACTTCTACTCAAGTCACTTTTTTGATAAGGAACTTGTACTTTTACTCAAGTATGTGTCTCTAGTACTTTATACATCTCTGGCCTCAGGTTGGTCCAAAAGACGCTACAAAAGACGCTACAAAACCCTGCTGTAGCTCAATTATACTGGTGTGTGTTAGTGCTGTGTAACCCACTGTGGCTATACAGCAACGAGGGTCCAGACTTTAACTGACTACACCATCACAGCCAAATATAGAGACTCGAAGTGTCCAGCTCATGCCACACAGCACTATTTTACACCCTCCACCATGCTAGTCAGATACAGTTGCACATGCAGTAAATGCACTACCACACAATGCAGTCAGAGCTCTTTGTGCTAAAGCTACATTATAATGCATCATGCGTTATGCTGTCTTGTAGGGGTGGGTGATATTAGGCTAATTCATGAGTAGTTTTACTTAAAGCACACAATATAAATCACAAAATAGTTAAAATGACAAATGCAATTAATCAGATACAACTTTATTTGCAGGTACAAATATATTTAACAATAGCATTCAAGAAATAAATATGAATAATCATTGTAAAAAATAAATAAATAAAACGGCATAGTATTAGCGGTGTAATGGTACATGTATTCATCCCGAACCGTCACAGTTTGGTGTATACACCGTAAAAACTAATTTGTTCAGTTTACGTAATTAAATTAAGACAACGAGTTTGCACAATTGAATTAAGCATAACTCAAGTTGTTCTTACTTAAACCATTTAAGTTTTGTCAACTTAATTCTATCTGTGATCTGAGGAAGTATACTCCCAGAGTGCATTGCGGCATGAATAAATTAATTGCTTTTTATTTGCTGTCTTTTGTCAATATAACCCCAATGACAACAGCAAATAAAATTGTAATGGTCTTATTAATTAATTAATTAAAAAAAAACTTGTTACAATTGATGCTGAATGTTGAAGTGTGTGTGACTCCAACATGATCAACTGCAAGATATAGACGGATTATATCAGCCCAATTAAAAGTTTATGCAATACATGTTAAAAGATCATTATTTGACATGAAATAGTTTCATTAATTCACAAATAATATATATAATATTTATTACTTCCCTTCCTTTGAAATAAAATAACTGTGATTTTTCTTGGATTCATCGATAGGAAGAAAATTACAATAATATGAATGAAGTTCAAAGTGCCCTACCAAACGGAACACTGATTCCCATAACGGTGCGAGGAAGTGGAGGAAATGAGTGCAAAGGTTTGGGATGTGCTTATATTAGGGCTGGACGGTATATCGAGTTTTTACGATATATTTTTTTAGAAACTATATGGAATGAGGCAATACCGTTTATATCGCTATACAGTCGTTTTATACGAGTGCATTTGAAAAATAGCGGAGGACGCAGAGTGAGCTGATGCAGAGAAAGTGCATTATACAGTTTGACACATGACGCATGCTTTATATTAAGGGCTTCAAAATGTCTGGTTAGACATCGTTTAACATGTATAGTTTAAAGCATCTTGCCCTGTCAGATGATGACCGATAAATACGTGCACTGTTTAATGTGTTTGAGATGTGGTGCATTTCACAGGTGTATATTCTCCATCTGTAAATGTTATGAAAGTCATGCAAATGTGTACATTTTGTAGGGGTGTAACGATATTCAAACCGAACCAAAAAACGCGATACACCACCCACGGTTCGAACCGCGACCCTCTCATGTCGAACACAGCTCACATTTCACCTTATGCCACATTATTTTCTTCCTTGATATTTGATTAAAAATAGTAATTGGTACACTTTTAACAACTAACAAGAGCTGTATTTTTTTACTAAATATACTCTAACTAAGTGCTAGTCACGATGGTATTTTTTCCCCCTTGCATGACCTTGCATTAACCACATTTTCTACTGATTGAGAGAGGAAATACTGCAGTAGATTGACTAGAATGCCCTGTTTTACTGTCATGATGAGTGAATATTGAAATTTTTTTTTTTTTTACAAAGCCCCACAAAATGATGCTGTGGTGAGAAAACAACCAATGCAACACACTCATTACAGACACATGCATATTAAAATATGACCATGGAGATAGACAAAAATCTAACCTATAACAACAAACTGCCAAAACGAGGGAGAAACGCGTAAGAACATTTAAAATGTCTAAGGATATTTTCAGTACATTTACGAGCACTACAGTCTCTGAACAAACGACACACGTCAGTTTAACACAGAAAGAATAAAGCCGTTACATTTTTGCCCATTCTTCTTTGAATTGTCAGTCTATTTATTAACTTACATCGTCTTCTGTGTAGCAGAATAACCCATCGCGGTCGAGATCAGATGTACAGTGTCCTTTGCATAACGTTACTTCATTTGAAGAAGACGTGATGAAATATGTGCGCATACACGCTGCCGGTTTATGTTTAGAGAACTAGAGTATATGAAATATGTCCATAAAAAACGTAAACGCGGTCGCTCCGGTCTATATGTGCTATAATATGATCCATGTGGAGAACGTTAATCTCAGCTCCGCGCAGAAACCGCTCTCTCTCGCGCGCCGCATGTAGTTTGAATTCTCCGCTGTAATCAAGGGCTGAATCTGAGATCGCCTCCTATAACCTTAAATAGGGCATTATTATTATTATTAGTATTATTTGAGGGGACAGCCATTTGTAGTAGTGTCCGAAACCATAGTGGACATTCATTCAAACCCACATTGCACTGCAATAACGAGTGTATGGCCGATGTACACGCAACGGCTGTCCGAATACACTCACTCGTTTTCATTCACTCCTTCAAGTGAACAATATAAGTGGAGAACGTAGGGAATAGTGAATGAGGCTTTAGGGGGAGATTTGGGACTTGCCATAGGCTGTGATGCGATCTCAGCTGTGCTCTCACTACAGTGCAACAGTGAAACGGGAGCCCTCGAACAGCGAATCATCAAAATTAAAGATGCACGATTGATCGGCCAGGGATCGGAATTGGCCGATTTTCTGCATGATCGGCCGATCAGTCTCACGTGACACCGATTTTCCGTCTATATGCGGCTGTGAGCACGAGCGCGGCCACGAGAATTTACCGTTTCATTTGAGAAAACTGTGAACACAAACACTCAAAGCTCTTCATGACAACCCGTCAAAATAAAAGTTCGCTTTAAAAAAAATAAAAATTGGGCTACTGTTGTAGCCTACAGTACATTTAGCTATGTCTCTATGTAATAATAATACGTCTCTACTAATAATAATAATTATGCCTAGATGGTTTATTTTTCACTTTATCTTTTTTTATAAACAGTTTACTTGTAAACAACATACAGCCTTTAAATGTTTATGTATTATTTACATATAATAATTATCATCATAAATAATAAACTTCATACATTTAATATTTTTTTTTAAATGGTTAAATAAAAAAATATATATAAAAAAAACATTTAGCTACAGAGTACCGTAAAAGTTATGGTATTGGTATCGACTACTGGAGTTTTGGTACCGAGACATCCCTAGCTGACAACATTTACTACCCAAATACTGAACTATTATTTGGAGGAGTATTGAACACTTCAGGTTTGTTCATTCATAGGATCGTTTGACTTTTGTAAGACAAGTAAAATAGAGAAAGAGGTAAATTTATAATGTTTTGTACTGATTTTCAGTTATTTGTTTTTTGAGAGTTTTTCAAGTGCGAGAAGATCCTGTTGTAATGTTTAATCAGTTATTTTAGAATGAAAATAAAATTTAGCTTTGAAGAAAAAGTGGATTTTTGTTTGTATATGGTGTCAATTATAGTTCTTAGAAAGAAAATCGGAATCGACAAAAATCGGTATCGGCCGATCTCACTAACAAGTCACTAAAATCGGCCAAGAAAATTGCAATCGTTGCCTCTCTAATCAAAATTCATATCATAACAAAAATAAATACCGGTATTCGGTATGAACCGGTTTACCGCCCAGTAGACATGTGCCGGTAAACGGTAATACGATATACCGCAATAATGAACATGCACAATATTGTTATCGTGGGCACTTCAAAATACCGTGAATAATTATTTATTACGAATTATTCAGATTTTTAGAATGAATTTTAAGAATACTTTACCCATCAACCGTTTTAAATGAAAAACACGTCAAAGAGGAACGCGCACTGATGTAAATAGACCGTGCATGAGCCGAGCACATGGCGGAATGAGGAGACGCTGAAGTGCACATTCACTCTCTGACAGCAGAGGGCGCTGACGCAACAGCAGAAATACAGCCGTTTCTCCAGTAATCACATAACCTAATACATAATACTTAAAGACTTAAGGCTATTCATTTTCAAACTTGCATTTTATATTTTAATCTGGACTAAATTACATGCCCTAGATATTGTTTGAATATGTTCTGACTGTTGTTCAGTCACACACTTTACAAGGCTCCAGTATTTAACATTAGTTCATTCATTAACAAACTGACAATGAAAAATACTTCTAAAGCATGTATTAATCTTAGTTAAATGTACATTTCAGCATACCTATTGTTCTTTATAATTCTTTTGCACTTGAATCTGTTTTAAATATTTGTTTACTTTATACATTTTTGTGTATTGTAGGGCTGTCACGATTATGAAATTTGACTGACGATTAATTGTCCAATAAATAATTGCGATTATGACGATTAATTGTCTGTTTTAGGACTTTGGCGATTAATTGTCATACAAATTGTTGTGATTATTTAATTGAATCCCTTGTAAGTTGTCACTTGCAATAACACATTAATACAGTATGGTTCTCTGGGGTGTATCTTGTCTCTAGACATTTTGATACTAGTGTCCAGTCCGTTGTGAGGTAATGTACTGTTAGGCTCATGTACGGGGTCATATTTACACTGGACCACATGTCTGTTGTGGCTGAATAAAAATCAATTTCTTTCAAATCCTTAAGGATTTCATCCTTCACTTCTCTGTATAAATTTGGAATTGCTGTTTTGGAAATGTATGTTTTCCCTGGCAATTCATATTGCTTGTCGAAGTTGTGGAGCATTTCTTTAAATGCTGGTTTCTCCACAGTATTAAAAGGCTGCATTTCCTTAGCGATGTATCTCGTGACACTGTCGGTCAGCGTGCGCCATTTCATACTGTCGCGTTTATATTTTGTTACCCGTCCGAAGGCCTGCGCTATTGTCACCTGACTAGAAGTTTGAGCGGCTGTGGATGACTTCAAAACTTCGGCGAACTCTGTTGGGTGATGTGCTTTCAGGTGATTCCTAAGATTTGTGGTGTTGGCGGCTTTCGCTGCTATTTCTCTCCTACAAATTCGACACACTGCCGTGTCAACGTCTTTTGGCCGCCCTTTATCATCGGGTGTAAAACCAAAATGTGCCCAGATTGGCGTTGTCGTTTTCGGCTTCGAAACTAAATCCATCTTTGTTGAATCACTGGGCTGCTCTAACTCAAGAGGATGGAGAAATTAACAGGGCAATATCATTTGAACGTAATGCTCAGCGTAATGAATTCAGACGGAGACCGGTAGAAGTAGTGCTGCAGGTACGTCGTTCATGAACGAATGATTCTTTAATATGACTCGGGACTGCCGAGTTGTCTCAGAGAGTGATCCGTTCATTTTGTTGGCCGCGCGTGCGCGCAAAATCCCATAGGTTCTATACATGAAACAGAAAAGATTAGTTCTTCCTGTTATGCTGAAATGAACGAAATTACTTTTTTTTTTTCATTTTGCTGAACGAGATTCAAAGATCCGAGTCTGTAAAATGATCCGAACTTCCCGCTACTAACTACAGGGCCCCCTTGTGTCTTCTAATAGTGGACGATTATAACGATCATCTGTAATGACCGCGATTAGACCAATTAATCGCGATCAAACGATTATTTAATAATTGTGACAGGCCTAGTGTATTGCTTTATTGTATTTAAATGTTTGGTTCTTTTGTTATAAGAAAGTGATTTAACCTGTTAGAGTATGACAACACTTTTTTTGCAACTTATTTCAATATCGTGATAATACCGTATACCGCGATAAAATTTTCAGCAATTAATCGCAACATGAAAATTTGATACCGGCACATGCCTACCGCCCAGCACTATTCTTTCACCTTAGAAAACCGAACTTTCATGTCCTGTCAGCCGTTATACTGTGCTCGTAGCACACACACTTCAACTGCACGCGCAAGCGTCTTAGCTTTCTAATGTTTCACATATTACGTTAATCAAAATCAAAAGACCGAATCCATGTTGCACGTGGCGCTATCAGACGTCTTCCTTTAATTACCGCTGGGTGTGAAATGCGCTCAAAAAACATTGACTGATTCTCTGACCAGCTGACATAAAGCATACTGTAAATAAACAGGAAACAAATCCTATCCGGTTATGAAGTGTTTTCTGTGTTGACAAATCTTTCGCGATGTTCTAAAGACGGGATTCACACACAACGCGTCTGCTAATGTCCGATTCGCCACCTAATGACTCCTTTGAACCGAATCATTTTAACGACTGGTTAGAACAACGGATCAGTCCAACACTGAACTCACCAATCAGTTTAATCATTTACTCAGAACAACACCTGAAATGAGAACATCAGTGTGCTTACCCAATTTAGCAAGAGTGGATATTAAGAATTATTTTTAATTATCAACAGTCTTTCAGCTTATTTATGTTCACAATGTGTAGGAAAATAAATAGCCTAAAATCATTTAGTTTAGACTGGAGTGAGGTGAACCCAGAACAGTTATTAGCTAGCTGATTGTATATGGCAGAAAATTAGGCTATTTGTTCATTTTTTTAATACTATTTTTTAATATTGATATGATTACCAAAACAATTATCAGTAAATAGTGTAAAAATGAGGAACAAAAACAAACATCAAGGTATCGTAATAAGATAAGCAAAAGTTACAAACTTTCTTTGAATTTATTTCAAATTTATTGTCAGTATTGCGCTTGCAGATCAAGTGGGTAGGGTGTTATTTTTTTACCGTGCGTATGTGTGTGTGTGTGTGTGTGTGTGTGTGTGGATGACCATGTCTGTCAGCCACCACCGAAGACCATTTTTGACCCAGGAAAAACCCTGTATGATCATGCAATATTAGTCATGAAATAAAAGTAAAGTACCAATAGGGCTGGGACGGTATGGATTTTTTCTTACCGCGGTTGAAAAGCAAGAAATTCCTGCGGTTCAGCGGTAAACCGCTTTAAAGGGCTTTCGCGCACAGCCGCACACGCACACCCCAGCGCAGGCAATTGAACTTTATAAGGAACATGTGTATTTTACATTTCTTTTTTCACGTTTAGAACAGGAACAATTAGAACAGAAATGGAATGATATCTGAAAAAAAAAGTCCTGGCAAAACGAAATCTAGACCATGGTTTACATCCCAGCCTTCATATTTTCCTGAGAGAGCAGATCAGATCCCGACTGACAGATCTGAAGATGGAACAGCATAAACAAAGACAAACAAACACATTTTTATTTATCGGTATTGATCAGTAATATATATTTATTTGTTTATTTATTTCCAATATTTTTAATTTCAGATTACAGTCGTCGTCATCAAACAATCACTTAAACTATAACGACTTTCGCGCACACCCGCCCATATAATATAATATAATATATTCTTTATATTTATAGTATTTATATTTTTATATTACATATTTTTAAATATTCAGGCTATTAATTTACATTTACAATTTACATCTTGTGTGCGCTTTTGTCGCAGTGGTTAATGAAGAATAACGAAGGCTCAAGGCTATTTAATTTAACAAAGTGTAGTCACTCGCTGCTCACACTACCTTGATTGTATATTATGCTACTTTTATTATTTATTTTTATATTTTATAACATTTACATATAATATTTTACGTATCTCGTGTGGTGTGCGCTTTTGTCTCAGTGGTTCAAGGCTATTTAACGAATACTTTTTAGGCTAATGATTGTACATACATATATACATATATATATATAGGCCTATATATGTTATTTATATTACATAAATAATTTTTACATATTATATTATTATATTAGGCATATTTTACATATTTATATTAATTTATATATAGGCTATATGCCTCTCGTGTGCGCTTTTGTCTCAGTGGTGCTATTTAACGAAGGCTATTTAATTTAACAAAGTGTCGCTGCTCACACTAGCCTACTGTGATTGTATATTACTTATTATATATATTTATATTATATATGTTTACATATTCATATTAATTTATATATCTCGTGCTTGTGCGCTTTTGTCTCAGTGGTTCAAATATTTAACGACGGCTCTTTAATTTAACAAAGTGTCGCACACTACTGTGCTTGTAAGCCTGCCAGACGGATATCTTTTTCGATAGCCTTTTAATGAAATTGGAATTTCAGAATCGCATAGCCAACTTATATTTAATTGCCTACAATAGATTATTTATTGATTATATTGAATGAAATTTCGCAGGCACAGCTTATTTGTAGTCAATCTTTCCCAAACAGAGTTGGAAGAGAGTAAAAACTGACCAGTACTAAGGCAGATCCAGCTCAGTTTGTTCTTTCTGAAGCCGTGTTTTTTTTTTTTTCGCCAGCTATGGGAGAAATCGGTCACCAGCGGTCGACGCAAACCCATGCGTTCTTCTTCTGCTCTCATGACTTCTATCTCCCTACCCGCTATTGTCGGCTGCGCAACCATGTGAGAAAATTGTGTTAAGCACGTGCAATTAAAAACTGAGGTCCTGCTTATGCGCCTGTATTTTATGCTTTAGTAAAATGAAATGCAAATTATAGGCTAAAAGACATTACACAGGTGGAATGTTATAATGGAGCATTGCGCTCCCCAACTCGCGAAAGGTCGGATTTGCTCCATCTTTTGATTAAGTTTTGTTTAGAAAACCTTGAATCCATATAAGACACACACGTCATTAGACACAATCCATGTCTTTAGAATCAATGAATCCATGGAATTAGACACAACGTGCACACGTGCAGGCCAATGTTTTTTTTTTTTTTTGCGGTGATGGCGGTGACGCTCTCAGACCCGCGGTAGGCGTCACGTTAGTGCTGGGCGGTATGACCAAAAATGTATATCACGGTATTTTTCTAAATTATATCGGTTTCACGGTATATGACGGTATTTTTTCCCCTATGTATGACAGGGTGTTAATCACATTTTCTACTGATTGAGAGAGGAAATACTGCAGGAGATTCACTAGAATGCCCTGTTTTACTGTCATGACGAGTGAATATTGTAGAAAAATTCCACACTAGAGTTAATAGGTCTACAGGTTAACAAAATGATGCTGTGGAGAGACAACAACCAATAAAACACAGACCTGCAACACGCTCAGAATCATACTTACAGACACCTGAATATTAAAAGTTGAGTTGGGCACCTTAAGCATTTTAAAAATCTAACCCTCTATAACAACAAACTCCCAAAACGAGGAGAAATGAGGATATTAGCAATACATTTAAGAGCACTCTCTGAACGAATGACACACATCAGTTTAACACAGAAAGAATAAAGCAGTTACTTTTTGGCTCATTCTTCTTTGAATTGTCAGTTTATTTATTAACTTACATCGTCTTTTGAATAATCCATCGTGTCAGCGCGTTCGTGATCAGACATAGGTTATCAGTGTAATCAGTGCATACATTTCATTTTAATAAGACGTGATGAAATATGTGCGCATACACGCTTCTGGTTCATGTCTAGAGCACTAGAGTTTTTGAAATATGTCCATAAAAATTTTAAACGCGCTCGCTCCGGTCTATATCAGTGCTATATGATCCATGTGGTGAGCGTTGTTAAACTCATCGCAGCGCTCCGTGCAGAAACCGCGCTCTCTCGCGCGCCGCGTGTAGTTTGAATTCTCAACAATAATCAAGGGCTGAATCCGACATTGCTCCCATAACCTCAAATATAGCATTATTTATAGGGCACAGCGCTTTGTAGTGGTGTCCGAAACCTTAGTGGACGTTATTGAGTGCACTCATTCTATCCCATTGCACCGCAATAACGAGTGTACAGCCGATGTACACACAACGGTTGTCCGACTTCACGCATGTTTTCATTCACTCCTTCAAATAAAGTGATAACATGAGGAATAATGAATGAGAGGATACGGTGCTCTGACTGCTGCTCTTACTACAGTGCATCAATGAAATGGGTCCCCTCTCAAACAATGACGCGCCGCGCCGCGTTCCGAACGTTGTTTAAGCGACATATACTGGTATTGCGGTATCATCAAAATTCATATCATAAAGAAAATTAATACCGGTATTCGGTATGAACCGGTATACCGCCCAGCACTACGTCACGTGACCGCGGTATTGCGGTAATGCGGTAACCGGCCCAGCCCTAGTACCAATAAATCACACAACAGGTACGCCGTGTGTGAGCTGGGAAGGATTTGCATGCGTTCTGGGCTAAT
>NC_137105.1:51547180-51574680 GCF_949357685.1 Gobio gobio | reverse complement strand
GTGTGTGTGTGTGTGTGTGTGCTTGTGTGTATGAGACAGAAAGTTCGTTCCACTTTGTGTTTATGCTCTAGGACCAGATCTTGATATAAATTTTCAGATTTATACTGGATTAAGTTGATTTTTTTTTACAAACAAAGTGAAAAAAAAAGCATTTTTTACATTTTCCCATTCATTGCCAAAATCCCAAAAAATGCTCCAGACACCTGCGTTTGTGTTTGTGTGTGTGTGTGTGAGTGAACATGCTTGTTCCATATTGCATTTGTGCTCTAGTATTAGTACTTCATTTATGTATGAAAATCTTTCAGATTTATGCCAGTTTTGTTGATTTTATTTGCCAATTTCAATAAAAATACTCTCTGTTGCAGTCACACACGTGTGTGTTTGTGTGTTTGTGTACGTGTGTGTGTATGAGATAGAAAGTTCGTTCTACTTTGTGTTTATGCTCTAGGACCAGACCTTGATATAAATGTGGAAATTTTCAGATTTATACTGGATTTAGTAAAAAAAAATTGACAAAAAAAGTGAAATTTTTTCATTTTTTACACTTTCCCATTCATTTTCAATGTGGGGTCAATCTGACCCCGAGGGACTTAAACGGTAACTTTTTTTTTACACACCCTTAGAACAACCAAATCAAGCCCAGATTTTGTGTGCATGTTTAGACAGATTATTTAGGAAAAGTCACTGAGTCTCATGGCCCTGAGATGAAGGGAACTCTTTTAAAAAATGGAGGAAAAGTCCAGTGGGGTCAGCTGGAGCCCAAGGGACGATTAAGGGTTAAAGTCTTGTGACATTGCAGAAAGTTTTGCTGTCTTTGCTGTAATAAACTGTGTTTGTTTCAGGGCCTTTCTGTGGTTTTCATTTCTATAGTTTCTGCGTTCCGTTCTCCGGAAACTGTCTAGTTTAGTGGATTTGTAAACCTCCAGTTGAGCAGAATCTCTCTGGGAAGGTTGCCAGTGTTAATAATGTGCTTCACAGGTGCAAAACTGGCATTGCTTGTTCTACACACTTTGGTTTTTAGGTAATGTTTGTAATCCCAGTACATTTAGATGACTAAAGTTATCTTCTTTCCACTACTCCTTGAAAGATCATATTTGTAATGTGTGTCCTTAGAATGGTTTGATCGTGATAAATGTTTGGAACATTTATCAGCAATATTGTACCACATGGCAGGCATACATGGCAATACTGATCATAATGCATCTATCACACATACGACGTGAGCGAAAGTGCACATGAAGTGTGCCATTTGGGACAGGGCCTAAATACCTAAATATAAAGTGAATATTTCATAGTAATTTTTAGAGCCCGGCCGATTTATCGGTCTGACGATTTTATCAGCTGATCTGCTTATATATCGGCGTATATGCCACCGATATGAACCTTTTTTTGCAGATAACGCAGATAAAATTTGTGTAAATGTTGTAATTTACGTAGTTTGTCCAGGAAAAGCGTTCTCCATTGTTTGCTACTGTCAGGAATCAAGCGCAAAAGGACTCGCTCGCAGTTTAATGTGCACACACACACACACACACACACAGCCGCGCTGACAGCACGTGAACGCCCACTTCTCTTTATTTTGAGCTTAAATGGACACGTGCACGCAAAATGAAGTCAAAATGCCCGTCTCGACGTGTATCCTCGTTAAAAAACGGTTATGTTGTATTCATTTTGGATAATAACGTTTATTGTTAAATACCCTGCCTCCATTACATATCTTTGTCACATCATTATAAGTGTTTGATCACCACATTTGAGTGATCATTGCAAAAAAAAAAAAAGTATATATATTCTGTATTCTATATACAGTACCAGTTAAAGGTTTGGACACAACAATGGGAAAGATTGTCCAAATTTGACTCGTACTGTCCTATAATGTACACAGAAATAATATTGGCCGATATATCGGGATCAGACCTTTTTTCCTCCTTAATATCGGTAATACACACACAAAAAAAAAACACCATATCGGCCCCATATATATGTGTGTGTATTAGGGATGAAACGGTATGGAATTTTGTGACCCAAATTATCACGGTTATCAATATTATCATGGTTTTGTTCAAATGAACAGTTGCATACACTTAAAACATTTCAACAAGTTTTATATTTGAAAACCTACAAATAAATCAAGCAGCTCTAAGCACTTTTTTAAGCAAGATTGTATTGTGTGGGATTTCCTTCCTTATAATGGCCATCGACAATAGCAACACATAACGCATAAATAATAATAATTTGGTGTAAATATAACTCTAATATTGTCTCTGATGCAAATATTGCTTGATAATATATTTACAGTGTTCTATCAGCTATGACGCATTTAAATCTAGCATATTTTGTGTATGAGCCCAAACAGTATCCTAGTGAAATAACGCATATCCATATTTCCATATGATTTGACCGTTTATTTTATTAAATATCAAAAATCCAAAAGTTGTGCATCGTACCTGATACCTAGATGAACACTTTACAGTCAGTTTGATGACGAAGTCATTCTCTTCAAATGCTATTGAAGTTAGAAACGTGTATACCAATGTATGTAACTTTAGAGACGGTCCCTAAATTCGCGAATCTCGAATGTCAAGCCAGCGTTATGCCAGTCATATCAGATGCGCTGTGGTTCTGCTGTGTTTGTTTGAAACTATTTTCGCTGCTGAAATAGAACAAAAACAGTCAACCTCTGTATGATGAATGAATCTCCTGCGTACATCGCACGTTTATCTCCGCTTTGAGAGCAGATTTCAGTGAGAGCGCGCTCTGAACATAACTGGATTATTAGACGCATTCGCATCGCATTCATAAACTCAATAGAAACACGTGTGATTTGTTATAATGCGCAACGCGATTATAACAAGTGGCTTTTGAGAAGACTATAATAAGTTCAACCGCCAAAGTGCTATAGTGTGAGTGACTGTGTTACACGCCACAGCCGAAATAACGCAAGTACAAATACACCCGCAAATGGCGAGCCCTGATTATTATCCCTTAAATGTCTGTCACCCTAGTCTTGTCTGAATTTGTTCGTTCGCTTCACGTTATTATTTCCCAGACGTAGTTTTGGTATTGAGGTCAAAGTCCACTTGCCTTGCGTTCGCAGATTTGAAGTGTTTTCCCCATTACAGTGACTTTCTTCTGGCATCTTCTGGCATGTTCTTCATCTTCGATGAAGTTTCCCTCAGGACTTTTGTAAAAGCCAAAATATGACACACCTCAGATTTGGTCCTTTTAGAGTCTGATAAATCTCCCAGTGCTGTCACTGCCATCTGCCATTTATTCTCATTGCGTTGCGCCAGACTGACTGGACAAGATTTACCGTGAGTTTTCACAATCTTGATAATCACACGCGGTTTTAATGATAATTAAATTTTAAACGATATTACTAACCGTCAGTACATTTTATCGTGGTTTATCGTGAAACCGGTAATCGTTTCATCCCTAGTGTGTATATATAGCTTCACGACTGGCCCAACAACGTTGGCTCGGTGTATAGTGCGAGTTTGGGGCCGGATCATCTGGGAGACACAGGGAGAATGCTCAGAAAAATAAATATTATCTGTAAAATTGAGTACAATTGGAGGTTGGGAAAACTGTCAATCAGCGCAGTCAGATATTAGTGGCTATTGTTGGTCCACTCTTTCCTAATGTGTTTCATTGAGCTATATATTGGACTACATCTGTCCCAAATTTCCAGTGCTTTTTATTTGGTTAGTCTAACAAATATGCATTGTTGTGTTCTCTCTTCAATGCAGAAGATGCTAAGATAGTGGGCGAGCGAGCGTGCTGAGGTCAAGTCCGTTCTGTTTTGGGAGTAGACGAATGGCACAGGGAAACCAGCAGATTGACAACCAGGTTCTGCACCACCTGCGGCAAAAGTTTCCAGAAGTTCCAGAGGACGTGGTGTCGGAGTGTGTCCTACAGGTGAGTTAGACACGCCCATCTAGAAAGGGGCGTGTCCTGTGTGCGAATTATACCAGGATTATATCATAAGCTGTTTCTGTGAGCCAAAGTACTTTTGCATAATTTGTAACATAATAAATATCAAGTTCATTTGAATTCAAGAGACAAACAATACCTGATGTCACTAACCCGTTATTTTACCTCGAAACCTCATGTCATGTAGAGACAATCTAACCAGTTCCTGGTGAATAAAATTAGCATTGTAGGGTTTTTCATTTGTTTTAGTTTAGCAGATGCTTTTTCTAAAGCAGCGATTCCCAAACTTTGGTTCGTGAGTGGATGAAAAACTGATTAAATCAGTCAAACACGAAAAAAGCTATTTTATTTATTATTTATTACATAAAATATTATATTTGTTTACATGTCGAGTGACCAACGTGAACCGTGAATGTGTTGTTACATTGAAATGTTAACTTAAAGGGATGCACGATATATCGGCCGATATATGTTCGTTTTTAATGTTATCGTATCGGCCCGATAAGATTATTTGGCTAAGTAATGTATTATTTCCTTTTATTATCGCCATGATGGGTTTGAATTGCTTGAAATATGATTGGAATCACTTCAGAAAAGGAAAATACTGTTCAGTGGAACATGTGCAATAAAATGATAATGAGAACATCATAATTATGTGCTTTGGACATTGCTTTTAATTGTGAGACTTTTTTATTTTTGTGATCAGGCTCTCAAAAATTATCTAAAAATTTGGATTTAGATGTATCGGCCGATATATCGGTTATCGGCTTTTAAATATGAAGAATTATTGGTTATCGGTATCGGCCAAAATGTTCATATTGGTGCGTCCCTAGTACTTAAAGTTTCTATTTTTGGTCGAAGAAGTTCAACTGACAATACATTTTGGCAATCCCTGATCTAAAAACACTTATAAATGAATAATACAACAAGCAATTTATCATTATTATAGCCATCAATAGTACACAATGCTAAGTTTCAAGTATGAGATTGATTAGTTTACAAGCTGAAGCATAACTGATATGTTGTAAAGAAGAGACAAAGCAATATTTCTTTTAAATTTTTTATTTTACTTGGAAATAGGCCACTTTATGAAAGTAAAATGTGTTGCAAAAGCCATATCATGTTGACTTTAAAGGCGGCACACTTGTGGAAGATAACCCAGCACTTATCATATTTGCACTATATTTAGAGATCATAGATATTCTAAGGGAAATAAACTGAAACATTTGCAAATTAATTTATTCTAGAACACAATTGGAAATCACTACTGGGGGAAGATGTCCCAGAGGGTGAACTTTCCAGCTTTTATCTGATTTTTGCAGGATGTATAAGATTAGAAGTGCATGATGAAATTCTTCAATGCGTCACTAATTTTTCAAGTTTTTCACAATTCTTAAAAGTTATGACTGATTCTGGTTTAATTAACCACAGCTGCAGTATAAAAAAATGAATCATCCAAAATGTTATCAGGAGGAATTTCTGGATATAAGACGCAGTTTACCATCTCATGTACCAGTAAACGCATCAAAGGCAGACCGTCATTTTATACATTTTTATACATTTTTTATACATTATACATTTTTCTTTTATGCCAAAAAATCATGAGGATATTAAGATCATGTTTCATGAAGATATTTAGTAAATGTCCTACCATAAACATATCATAAATGTATTATTAGTAGTAATATGCATTGCTAATGACTTCATTTGGACAACTTTAAAGGAGATTTTCTTAATATTTTGCACTCTCAGATTCCAGATTTTCAAATAGTTGCATCTCGGACAAATCTTGTCCTAACAAACCATACATCAATGAAAAAATCTTATTTATTCAGCTTTCAGATGATTATATTTTAATAGAATGTCCTTTTTAAAATATTAGACAAATATTGTGAAAATACAGAAAATAAAAAAGGTTGCTCTTGGAATAATTTTAGAATTTCTATCAAATATTAAATCGAAATATTCTATGTAATTGTCATTATTACTGTTGTTGTTTATTTGGTATGTGACCCTGGACCACAAAACCAGTCATAAGGGTTTTTTGAAATTGATGTGTGGTTTGTTAGGACAATATTTGGCCGAACTATTTGAAAATCTGGAATCTGAGGGTGCAAAAAAATCGAAATATTGAGAAAATCTCCTTTTAAAGTGGTCCAAATGAAGTCATTAGCAATGCATATTACTACTAATAATACATTTATGATATATTTACGGTAGGACATTTACAAAATATCTTCATGGAACATGATCTTAATATCCTAATGATTTTTGGCATTAAAGAAAAATGGATCATTTTGACCCACACAATTCCCACAAGTATACCCGTGTGACTTATGACTGGTTTTGTGGGCCAGGTTCACACATACACTACCAGTCAAAAGTTTGAGAACGGTAAGATTTTTTAATGTTTCTTCTGCTCACTAAGGCTGCATTTATTTGATCCAAAATACAGCAAAAACAGTGAAATATTATTATATTTGAATATATGGTAAAATGCAATTTATATCCTGTGATCAAAGCTGAATTTATCATCATTACTCCAGTCTTTAGTGTCACATGATCCTTCACAAATCATTCTGATATGAGGGTTTGATGCTCAAGACACATTTATGATTATTATCAGTGTTGAAAACTTGTGTAAAACATTTTTTTTAGGATTATTTGATGAATGGAAAGTTCAAAAGAACAGCATTTATCTGAAATATAAAGCTTTTGTAACATTATATTACCGTTCAAAAGTTTTGGGTCGGTAAGAATAATTTCTTTTTTTTGGGGGGGATAGAACTTAAAGAAATGAATATGTTTATTAAATTGATCAAGTGACAGTAAAGACATTTATAATGTTGCCAAAGCTTTATATTTCAGATAAATGCTGTTCTTTTGAACTTTCTAGTCTTCAAATAAACAGTTTTCAACACTGATAATAATCATAAATGTGTCTTGAGCATCATATGAGAATGATTTGTAAAGGATCATGTGACACTGAAGACTGGAGTAATGATGATAAATTCAGCTTTGATCACAGGAATAAATTGCATTTTAAAACATATTCAAATAGAAAATAGTTATTTTAAATTGTAATAATATTTCACTGTTTTTTCTGTATTGTAATCAAATAAATGCAGCCTTAGTGAGCAGAAGAGACTTCTTTCAAAACATTTAAAAATTCTCAAACTTTTGACGGGTAGTGTATATGTCTGATTTTGCATATTGATTGTTTTTTTATAAAACAAAATTGTTAAATTATTGTAAATGTATTGAAGTGATTGTAATCCTTCAAAAATTTAAATACTGTTGATTGCCGTTAATATAGCCATTGCTGCTGATATGGTGTTAAATAATCAATAAATAATTATTAAATTAAATAATAAAATTAAAAGCACTTCCAAATCTAAGTGGTGGGACGTCTTATCCCAGAGATATAACTTTAAATGTAGCTTCCACCATAGTTGCCATGTCCGCGTATAACACGCGACTTTGGGCTTCTTTTTTTGGCAAGTCGTGTTAAAAAATCACGAGTCGCGGGTTGCGGTTTTTTGGGCTTATTTTAAAAAATGTGGTTGCTTGTTAGGAAAATATAACAAGCAACTTCGTTTCTTTACATGTATGGCCACTGTTTTGCCCAATACATTGACTGACACGGTCTCTCACAGCTAATAGCCAATCAGTGCAACGATACAATCACGTTCAACGTGCAGGCATGTGACGTTATTAATGCAGGTATTGATAGTTAGTAGACTTAAAGGGTTAGTTCACCCAAAAATGAAAATTCTGTCATTAATTCCTCACCCTCATGTCGTTGGACACCCGTCAGACCTCCGTTCATCTTCAGACACAAATGAAGATATTTTAGTTGAAAGCTGATGCTGAGAAAGGCTTCAGATAGGCCTCCATTGGCATTCAGTACATTTACACTTCCAAGATCCATGAAAGGCACTTAAAACGTCGTTACAAAGTCCATCTCACCACAGTGACTCTACAATAATTTTACGATGCGATGACAATAGTTTTTGTGCGCAAAAAAAAATCAAAATAACACCTTTATCCAACTTGTTCTCGACTTCCGTGTGTGCCTCCACGACGCATGCGCGAGAATATGACGTAGCGCCGGTGTTCGGGAATCGATGAAATGCCACTTAAGCCCCATTTTGAGAACTACGCCGAGACCTAAAGCACGATCAATGTAGAATTCAACAGCTGAGATACGCGCGTCTTCCTCTGCTTGTAAACAAATCTCTTCTGGGTCATGTGTCCGAACGCCGGATCTGCGTCATATTCTCGCGCATGCGTCGTGGAGACACACACGGAAGACAAGAACAAGCTGGATAAAGCTGTTATTTTGATTTTTTTTTGCGCACAAAAACTATTGTCGTCGCATTGTATGATTATTGTAGAGCCACTGTGGTGAGATAGACTTTGTAACGACGTTTTAAGTGCCTTTCATGGATCTTGGAAGTGTAAATGTACTGAATGCCGATGGAGGCCTATCTGAAGCCTTTCTCAGCATCAGCTTTCAACTAAAATATCTTCATTTGTGTTCCGAATATGAACGGAGGTCTTACGGGTGTCCAACGACATGAGGGTGAGTAATTAATGACAGAATTTTCATTTTTGGGTGAACTAACCCTTTAAATAAACCTATACATTTTTACAAACAATGCCACCAGCAGAGATGTACAGAGATGGAGAGGAAACAGGGAGGAAAGGCACCTAATTTAATTAAAACAAATGTTTGTAATGTATTTAAAATTACAGGCTATTATAAAAAAACAAGTATACTAATAATAACAGTAGGTATGGTTCGAATTTATTTTATTATAAATATTTGGCTATATTGCAGCGCTCCCTTAGTGCTTGTGTCCCAATGTGCATCCATCCTAAATATTATATGACAGTCATTTTCAATACTATTTAGGGCAGATAGTATATCCACATTGAGATGTAGGGCTTATCTTTTTCAAGGTTTGCAGTGTGTGTGTGTGTGTGTGTGTGTGTGTGTGTGTGTGTGTGTGTGTGTGTTCGCTACTCACTGCCCCTAAAATGTGTGCACTAACTCCGACTATGGGTTACTATAATTGGCCTTCATGTCACTTTTTTTTCTTCTTCTTCAAACCTCTTCTGTTCACATCTGATCGGTGGATATTGCGTGTCCTTTATTGCAATTTGATGATTTTTGTAAAATCACATCTGTTTTTGCTTTTCAAACTACGAGAGGTTTCAGTTTAATATGTTGCAGGCTCATTTATTGATAAAAAAATTATTATAAATAATATTGATGATAATAAATAATATATTAATATTGGGCTTGTTTTGGGATTGTTTTTGAAGCTGCGGTTGCTTATTTGTCTCGCGAGAGTTGGCAACACTGGCTTCCACCCCAGACACATCTGAAGCTGACCGGTTTCCCTCTCTTCTTTCTTTCCTCAGAATAAGAACGATTTGGCTGTTTATAAAACAAAATTGTTAAATTATTGTAAATGTATTGAAGTGATTGTAATCCTTCAAAAATTTAAATACTGTTGATTGCCGTTAATATAGCCATTGCTGCTGATATGGTGTTAAATAATCAATAAATAATTATTAAATGAAATAATAAAATGAACAGCACTACCAAATCTAAGTGGTGGGACGTCTTATCCCAGAGATATAACTTTAAATGTAGCTTCCACCCAGACACATCTGAAGCTGACCGGTTTCCCTCTCTTCTTTCTTTCCTCAGAATAAGAACGATTTGGCTGCATGTTGCGAGTACCTGGCCAAGGTGAGTCCTGGTTTTTTGTATAGTGAAGGTAGCCAGAGTTTGTCAGATCTTCGCAATCACATGACCCAACTGAACCTCGGCGTCTCTCAGAATACCCAAGGTGCAGTGCAGCGAGATGTAGTAAGGATGAATGGCAGCAGGACACTCAACCCCAGTGTGAGCGATGGGCCTTTAAACGTGCTGTCTCCGCTCTCTGAGTTCTACCAGCCTGAAACGCAATCTGTGCCTACACACACGCCCACAAGCCTCAGTGCATTCACGGCCATGGAGTCGACCCGTAAGCCACAGCCTCCTCAGCACCTCGGGCTTTACCAGGTCGGAGGCAAAGGACCACCGCCAACCCCGCGCTTCAACCCAATCACGGTGACACTCGCGCCCAACACCGGCCGAAATACACCTACCTCCCTGCACATACATGGAGGACCTCAGTCGGGTCTAAACAGTCCGAACTCCATTTACATTCGCCCATATGTGACCCAGCCAGGCTCGACGCGACAGGTACAAGGACGGGCCCAGTACAGTCCCACCTCCCAGCCGGCCCAGCAGATCTATCAGATCACTCATCCTGCAGCGTCCCAGAGTTCGTGGAGCGGGAGCCAGCATCAAACCTCACATGTATACATGCCTATCAGTTCACCCACCAACACCCAGGCCCCCTCCATCCCTTCGGCCGTGACGTCACAAGCCTCCTCGTCGTCACCCTCGCCATCCTCATGCTCATCTGCTAGCCAGTATAACATCCAGAACATCTCAACCGGGCCCCGGAAGAATCAGATTGAGATAAAGTTGGAGTCTCCACAGAGAGGGGCTGGATCGAACACGCTCCTGCGCTCCGGCTCTGCCCCCCGAGCCAGCTCCAGCTCCACCTCTTCATCCTGCCCCTCGTCATCCTCTCTGGCTGCCGGCACCGGTCCCTCGGCCCCGATCTCAATCGCCGGTTCTGGGCTCAGTCGCAGCCAGCCCACGGTGTACATCTCTGCTTCCCCACCCACTGCTACTGTTCCCACCCCGTCGGACGAATGTGCCATTGTTCCCAACACCCCTCGCTCACAGCCCAAGTTCTACATTTCTGCGAACACATCGTCCGATGACGGAGGGGGACGCAACCCGCCTACAGTCTATATCTCAGCCAATCCAACGCCGGGGTCTTCTGGTCTGCGGGCTTTAGGAAGCCAGGTGAGCATGGGACCTGCATATATACACCACCACCCACCCAAATCCCGTCCCTCTGTGGGAGCTGGAGGCACCGCCACGTCTCCTCGTGTGGTGGTAACGCAGCCCAACACCAAATACACCTTTAAAATCACTGTCTCCCCCAATAAACCGCCAGCTGTGTCTCCTGGAGTGATATCGCCAACGTTTGAGCCAACTAACATGCTCAGTCTACCTGGCGATCACCATTACGCAGAGCCGGATCCCCTGTACCAGTCTGACCCACTTTCACCTCACCGGGACAAAAGCTCAGAGCCTCGCAGACTCAGCATGGGTGCCGACGACGCTGCATACACACAAGGTACGTTCCCCTCTTATATTGATTCTGGTGCACATTCTTTTAACGTTACACCCCTAATATTTGCCCAAGTGACACCTTACTCATCAAAGGGATAGTTCACCCAAAAATGTAAATCCTTTCATCATTTACTCACCCTCAAGTTGTTCCCAACCTGTATGAGTTTCTTTGTTCTGCTGAACACAAAAGAAGATAGAGTGAAGAATGTTTGTAACAAAGCAGATAGAGCAACCATTGACTGCCATAGTAGGAAAAAAAATACTATGGTGGTCAATGGTTGCTCTATCTGCTTTGTTCAGAACTCATACAGGTTTGGAACAACTTGAGGGTGAGTAAATGATGACAGAATTTAAATTTTTGAGTGAACTATCCCTTTAAGTTAAGGCCTGTGCACACTGGGATGATTATTGCACACGTTTTTCGAGACGTTTTTTTACGCCCAAGTGATTTTTCACTGCGATTTGCAGGGTGAACATGCAAATTCAGTAGATGGTGCTCCCGGTACATAAGGTGGTGCTGCGTTCACACCAAACGCGAATAGAGCGTCTGGAGCGAGTTATTTTTTTTAAATAGTCGCTCTCTTTATAAATAAACCACAGATGTCAGCTTTAAACAACTACATTCTCACCTGAAAAAGTCTTAAAGGGTTAGTTCACCCAAAAATGAAAATTCTGTCATTAATTACTGACCCTCATGTCGTTGGACACCCGTCAGACCTCCGTTCATCTTCAGACACAAATTAAGATATTTTAGTGTAAATCTGATGGCTCTGAAAGGCTCCATTGGCTCAATGCACTTTACACTCTCAAGACCCTTAAAAGACACTAAAGACGTCGTTACAAAGTCCATCTCACTACAGCGGTTCTACAATAACTTTATGAAGCGATGAGAATAGTTTTTGTGTGCAAAAAAACCCTAAATAACGACTTATATAGTGATGACCGATTTCAAAATACGGCCTCATGAAGCTTCGAAGCGTTATGAATCAGTGAGTCGATTCAGCGGTTTGGAGCGTTATGAATCAGTGAGTCGATTCAGCGGTTTGGAGCGTTATGAATCAGCGAGTCGAATCATGATTCGGATCGCGTGTCAAACTGCCAAACTGCTGAAATCACGTGACTTTGGCGATCCAAACCGCTGAATCGACTCACTGATTCATTACGCTTCGAAGCTTCATGAGGCCGTGTTTTGAAATCGGTCATCACTATATAAGTCGTTATTTAGGGTTTTTTTGCGCACAAAAACTATTCTTGCCTCTTCATAAAGTTATTGTAGAGCCACTGTAGTGAGATGGACTTTGTAACGACGTCTTTAGTGTCTTTTAAGGGTCTTGAAAGTGTAAAGTGCATTGAGCCAATGGAGGCCTTTCAGAGCCATCAGATTTACACTAAAATATCTTCATTTGTGTCTGAAGATGAACGGAGGTCTGACGGGTGTCCAACCACATGAGGGGAAGTCATTAATGACAGAATTTTCATTTTTGGGTGAACTAACCCTTTAACTAAATTTTGGGGAACGTTTGAAGCGAATGAAGCGAATTTGCGTTGAAAAATCTGAACTTTGGCGGCTATTCGTGGCGCGTTAACCAATCAGGAGCCTGCTTGCTGCTGTCACGTGGTGAAGTGACGTGATGAGAAACCCTCCATAATTAAAAAATACTACCGTTATTGTGTCACAATTTAGTTTTAATACTTTTTTCAGGTGAGAATGTAGTTCTTTAACCCTTCTCCGGTCGTCGGGGTCTTTTCTGACCCCAAACGACGTTTGCTCAAATAAAAAAAAATTATTTCCCTTTTTCCAAATGGCATAAGACTTTGTATGGTAGTCAACGCTCTCTAGATCTACAAATAAATAAATAAATGAATTGGATTGATATCTGTTTTTATGTTCATGTGACAACAATAAGAACACACAGGGCTTAGAAAATTGACTAAATTCATCTTCAAAAACAGAAACAACACAGAACACACATACAGGAATGAAGTGGCACACTTCCAACAATGCATAAAACATCCACAATGCAAAATGATCATGCTTACACACACACACACACACACACACACACACACAGGAATATGTTTGTTATTGCTGTTCAGTTCATTGCATTTTGATGTTCATGTTGTGTATTTTTTACTCAATATGTAATATAACTTCATTTCTGTTAATTTTTGTTCTGTTGCAGTTAGTGACTGAAGTGTAGATTACATTTGTAGAATTATAAGAAAATTCGATGTTTGAAATAAATGATAAACTCTAAAGACTCTAACTTTTCTCTTTTTCAGGTTTGATTGTAATCATAATGTAACATCATTGAAAAAGTTAATGCTTTTTCACAAAAAAATGCTAAACTTTGACAAAATTGATACATTTTAATTGTTATAAATGTGATTTAGTAACATTTAGATATGAATCCAACTGAAAAATACTTGTGAAAAGATGTCTTTCAGTCAAATAGTGGAGCTCTGCAGACATTTACTGGTGAAAGTCTTTAACTGTATTTTCCAAAAGATGGGCAAAAATCTTCCACTAAACCATGTTATCCCCACGAATGAAAGTTAGAATTGTGGGTCTTACATAAAAAAAACCTGATTTTGTGTGAAAATCCATTTGAAAAATATTTTATTTATTTATATACATTTTAAAATTATTATAAATACTCCAAAAACTGCACAGATGTTGAGTAAAAACATTAATAAACAGAGTAAAATTAAATTTGTTCTAAAAAAACGAAGCAATTGTTTGCCTGGGGTCTGAAGTTTCATAACTTTTATTTTTTAGGATATTTAAATATACATGCAGTGAAGATAATGTAGTTGCCTGGACCACATTTGTGTGGCTATTAATGATTAATATATATTTTTAATGAAAATGAAAAGAGGCAGTGGTGTTTTATGACTTATTTCTCCTGGAGCGTCTTGAACTCGCGTCTATTTCGCTTCAAATGCTCGATTTATACACACGTCCAATTCACTGTGGACGCGCGAATGGATTAAAAATGTTCAAGTGTCCGAATTTGACGCTCTATTCACGTTGGGTGTGAACACAGCACAACGCTTCTGACACTCGCTCGTCACGCAGAAGAAGAAGAGAGACAGTATTTACGTGCTTGCCAAAACCATTCACACACTTTTGCTAACGGGCAAGCAGCTTTAGCAGCTCATCTTCTTTGCCTACTTCCTCTCCGTCGTATCAATGTGTGTTCGGCAAGAGCGTTTTGTGCTTGAGCGCCACCAAGTGGTGTTTTACTGTGACTTCAGCAGCTCCAGGCATGGGAACTAAAGCGCAGATCTCATTGGTCGGACAGTTTTTAACGCGCCACGTCAAAACAAAAAAACGAAACCAAGGCGTTTTAAAAAAAATGTGCGCCTTTACACCTGCCGTTTTTAAACTCTCATTCACCTCCTTATTCTACAGTTTCTGATTGATGAACTCCTGTCGGATTTGTCAAATATGTTGTTTACGCTGAATGGGGTTTGGATGCTGTTTTATCACAGACTCTTTATAGTTAATCAGATGTTTGTACATGACTTTTTGCAATGTTTTCTGTGCATTTACAGCTCTGCTCGTGCATCAGAGAGCACGCATGGAGCGATTGTGGCATGAATTAGAGCTGAAGAAGAGAAAGCTGGAGAAGCTGAAAGAGGAAGTCAACGAGATGGAAAATGACCTCACACGGAGACGACTGCAGCGCTCCAACTCAGTCTGTCAGATCCCTTCTGTACGTTAAACTCAGTCTGTCAGATCCCTTCTGTACGTTAAACTCAGTCTGTCAGATCCCTTCTGTACGTTAAACTCAGTCTGTCAGATCCCTTCTGTACGTTAAACTCAGTCTGTCAGATCCCTTCTGTACGTTAAACTCAGTCTGTCAGATCCCTTCTGTACGTTAAACTCAGTCTGTCAGATCCCTTCTGTACGTTAAACTCAGTCTGTCAGATCCCTTCTGTACGTTAAACTCAGTCTGTCAGATCCCTTCTGTACGTTAAACTCAGTCTGTCAGATCCCTTCTGTACGTTAAACTCAGTCTGTCAGATCCCTTCTGTACGTTAAACTCAGTCTGTCAGATCCCTTCTGTACGTTAAACTCAGTCTGTCAGATCCCTTCTGTACGTTAAGCTCAGTCTGTCAGATCCCTTCTGTACGTTAAGCTCAGTCTGTCAGATCCCTTCTGTACGTTAAACTCAGTCTGTCAGATCCCTTCTGTACGTTAAACTCAGTCTGTCAGATCCCTTCTGTACGTTAAACTCAGTCTGTCAGATCCCTTCTGTACGTTAAACTCAGTCTGTCAGATCCCTTCTGTACGTTAAACTCAGTCTGTCAGATCCCTTCTGTACGTTAAACTCAGTCTGTCAGATCCCTTCTGTACGTTAAGCTCAGTCTGTCAGATCCCTTCTCTACGTTAAGCTCAGTCTGTCAGATCCCTTCTGTACGTTAAGCTCAGTCTGTCAGATCCCTTCTGTACGTTAAACTCAGTCTGTCAGATCCCTTCTGTACGTTAAACTCAGTCTGTCAGATCCCTTCTGTACGTTAAACTCAGTCTGTCAGATCCCTTCTGTACGTTAAGCTCAGTCTGTCAGATCCCTTCTGTACGTTAAGCTCAGTCTGTCAGATCCCTTCTGTACGTTAAACTCAGTCTGTCAGATCCCTTCTGTACGTTAAGCTCAGTCTGTCAGATCCCTTCTGTACGTTAAACTCAGTCTGTCAGATCCCTTCTGTACGTTAAACTCAGTCTGTCAGATCCCTTCTGTACGTTAAGCTCAGTCTGTCAGATCCCTTCTGTACGTTAAACTCAGTCTGTCAGATCCCTTCTGTACGTTAAACTCAGTCTGTCAGATCCCTTCTGTACGTTAAGCTCAGTCTGTAGATCCCTTCTGTACGTTAAACTCAGTCTGTCAGATCCCTTCTGTACGTTAAACTCAGTCTGTCAGATCCCTTCTGTACGTTAAACTCAGTCTGTCAGATCCCTTCTGTACGTTAAGCTCAGTCTGTCAGATCCCTTCTGTACGTTAAGCTCAGTCTGTCAGATCCCTTCTGTACGTTAAGCTCAGTCTGTCAGATCCCTTCTGTACGTTAAACTCAGTCTGTCAGATCCCTTCTGTACGTTAAGCTCAGTCTGTCAGATCCCTTCTGTACGTTAAGCTCAGTCTGTCAGATCCCTTCTGTACGTTAAACTCAGTCTGTCAGATCCCTTCTGTACGTTAAACTCAGTCTGTCAGATCCCTTCTGTACGTTAAGCTCAGTCTGTCAGATCCCTTCTGTACGTTAAGCTCAGTCTGTCAGATCCCTTCTGTACGTTAAGCTCAGTCTGTCAGATCCCTTCTCTACGTTAAGCTCAGTCTGTAGATCCCTTCTCTACGTTAAGCTCAGTCTGTCAGATCCCTTCTGTACGTTAAACTCAGTCTGTCAGATCCCTTCTGTACGTTAAACTCAGTCTGTCAGATCCCTTCTGTACGTTAAGCTCAGTCTGTCAGATCCCTTCTGTACGTTAAGCTCAGTCTGTCAGATCCCTTCTGTACGTTAAACTCAGTCTGTCAGATCCCTTCTGTACGTTAAACTCAGTCTGTCAGATCCCTTCTCTACGTTAAACTCAGTCTGTCAGATCCCTTCTGTACGTTAAACTCAGTCTGTCAGATCCCTTCTGTACGTTAAGCTCAGTCTGTAGATCCCTTCTCTACGTTAAGCTCAGTCTGTAGATCCCTTCTGTACGTTAAACTCAGTCTGTAGATCCCTTTTGTACGTTAAGCTCAGTCTGTAGATCCCTTCTCTACGTTAAGCTCAGTCTGTCAGATCCCTTCTGTACGTTAAGCTCAGTCTGTAGATCCCTTC
Source organism: Gobio gobio (assembly GCF_949357685.1). NCBI lineage: Eukaryota > Metazoa > Chordata > Actinopteri > Cypriniformes > Gobionidae > Gobio > Gobio gobio. The sequence continues at coordinate 51,557,651 of NC_137105.1, read as the reverse complement.
TCTACGTTAAGCTCAGTCTGTAGATCCCTTCTGTACGTTAAACTCAGTCTGTAGATCCCTTCTGTACGTTAAACTCAGTCTGTCAGATCCCTTCTGTACGTTAAGCTCAGTCTGTAGATCCCTTCTCTACGTTAAGCTCAGTCTGTAGATCCCTTCTGTACGTTAAACTCAGTCTGTAGATCCCTTCTGTACGTTAAACTCAGTCTGTAGATCCCTTCTGTACGTTAAACTCAGTCTGTCAGATCCCTTCTGTACGTTAAACTCAGTCTGTCAGATCCCTTCTGTACGTTAAGCTCAGTCTGTCAGATCCCTTCTGTACGTTAAACTCAGTCTGTCAGATCCCTTCTGTACGTTAAACTCAGTCTGTCAGATCCCTTCTGTACGTTAAACTCAGTCTGTCAGATCCCTTCTGTACGTTAAGCTCAGTCTGTCAGATCCCTTCTCTACGTTAAGCTCAGTCTGTCAGATCCCTTCTGTACGTTAAGCTCAGTCTGTCAGATCCCTTCTGTACGTTAAGCTCAGTCTGTCAGATCCCTTCTGTACGTTAAGCTCAGTCTGTCAGATCCCTTCTGTACGTTAAGCTCAGTCTGTCAGATCCCTTCTGTACGTTAAGCTCAGTCTGTCAGATCCCTTCTCTACGTTAAGCTCAGTCTGTCAGATCCCTTCTGTACGTTAAGCTCAGTCTGTCAGATCCCTTCTGTACGTTAAACTCAGTCTGTCAGATCCCTTCTGTACGTTAAGCTCAGTCTGTCAGATCCCTTCTGTACGTTAAGCTCAGTCTGTCAGATCCCTTCTGTACGTTAAACTCAGTCTGTCAGATCCCTTCTCTACGTTAAGCTCAGTCTGTCAGATCCCTTCTGTACGTTAAGCTCAGTCTGTCAGATCCCTTCTGTACGTTAAGCTCAGTCTGTCAGATCCCTTCTGTACGTTAAACTCAGTCTGTCAGATCCCTTCTGTACGTTAAACTCAGTCTGTCAGATCCCTTCTGTACGTTAAGCTCAGTCTGTCAGATCCCTTCTGTACGTTAAACTCAGTCTGTCAGATCCCTTCTGTACGTTAAACTCAGTCTGTCAGATCCCTTCTGTACGTTAAGCTCAGTCTGTCAGATCCCTTCTGTACGTTAAACTCAGTCTGTCAGATCCCTTCTGTACGTTAAGCTCAGTCTGTCAGATCCCTTCTGTACGTTAAGCTCAGTCTGTCAGATCCCTTCTGTACGTTAAGCTCAGTCTGTCAGATCCCTTCTGTACGTTAAACTCAGTCTGTCAGATCCCTTCTGTACGTTAAGCTCAGTCTGTCAGATCCCTTCTGTACGTTAAGCTCAGTCTGTCAGATCCCTTCTGTACGTTAAACTCAGTCTGTCAGATCCCTTCTGTACGTTAAGCTCAGTCTGTCAGATCCCTTCTGTACGTTAAACTCAGTCTGTCAGATCCCTTCTGTACGTTAAACTCAGTCTGTCAGATCCCTTCTGTACGTTAAGCTCAGTCTGTCAGATCCCTTCTGTACGTTAAGCTCAGTCTGTCAGATCCCTTCTGTACGTTAAACTCAGTCTGTCAGATCCCTTCTGTACGTTAAGCTCAGTCTGTCAGATCCCTTCTGTACGTTAAGCTCAGTCTGTCAGATCCCTTCTGTACGTTAAACTCAGTCTGTCAGATCCCTTCTCTACGTTAAGCTCAGTCTGTCAGATCCCTTCTGTACGTTAAGCTCAGTCTGTCAGATCCCTTCTGTACGTTAAGCTCAGTCTGTCAGATCCCTTCTGTACGTTAAACTCAGTCTGTCAGATCCCTTCTGTACGTTAAACTCAGTCTGTCAGATCCCTTCTGTACGTTAAGCTCAGTCTGTCAGATCCCTTCTGTACGTTAAACTCAGTCTGTCAGATCCCTTCTGTACGTTAAACTCAGTCTGTCAGATCCCTTCTGTACGTTAAGCTCAGTCTGTCAGATCCCTTCTGTACGTTAAACTCAGTCTGTCAGATCCCTTCTGTACGTTAAGCTCAGTCTGTCAGATCCCTTCTGTACGTTAAGCTCAGTCTGTCAGATCCCTTCTGTACGTTAAACTCAGTCTGTCAGATCCCTTCTGTACGTTAAGCTCAGTCTGTCAGATCCCTTCTGTACGTTAAGCTCAGTCTGTCAGATCCCTTCTGTACGTTAAACTCAGTCTGTCAGATCCCTTCTGTACGTTAAGCTCAGTCTGTCAGATCCCTTCTGTACGTTAAACTCAGTCTGTCAGATCCCTTCTGTACGTTAAACTCAGTCTGTAGATCCCTTCTGTACGTTAAACTCAGTCTGTCAGATCCCTTCTCTACGTTAAACTCAGTCTGTAGATCCCTTCTGTACGTTAAACTCAGTCTGTCAGATCCCTTCTCTACGTTAAGCTCAGTCTGTCAGATCCCTTCTGTACGTTAAACTCAGTCTGTAGATCCCTTCTGTACGTTAAACTCAGTCTGTCAGATCCCTTCTGTACGTTAAACTCAGTCTGTAGATCCCTTCTGTACGTTAAACTCAGTCTGTCAGATCCCTTCTGTACGTTAAACTCAGTCTGTCAGATCCCTTCTGTACGTTAAACTCAGTCTGTCAGATCCCTTCTCTACGTTAAACTCAGTCTGTCAGATCCCTTCTGTACGTTAAACTCAGTCTGTCAGATCCCTTCTGTACGTTAAACTCAGTCTGTCAGATCCCTTCTGTACGTTAAGCTCAGTCTGTCAGATCCCTTCTGTACGTTAAACTCAGTCTGTCAGATCCCTTCTGTACGTTAAACTCAGTCTGTCAGATCCCTTCTCTACGTTAAACTCAGTCTGTCAGATCCCTTCTGTACGTTAAACTCAGTCTGTAGATCCCTTCTGTACGTTAAACTCAGTCTGTCAGATCCCTTCTGTACGTTAAACTCAGTCTGTCAGATCCCTTCTCTACGTTAAACTCAGTCTGTCAGATCCCTTCTCTACGTTAAACTCAGTCTGTCAGATCCCTTCTGTACGTTAAACTCAGTCTGTCAGATCCCTTCTCTACGTTAAACTCAGTCTGTCAGATCCCTTCTGTACGTTAAACTCAGTCTGTCAGATCCCTTCTGTACGTTAAACTCAGTCTGTCAGATCCCTTCTGTACGTTAAACTCAGTCTGTCAGATCCCTTCTGTACGTTAAACTCAGTCTGTCAGATCCCTTCTGTACGTTAAGCTCAGTCTGTCAGATCCCTTCTGTACGTTAAACTCAGTCTGTCAGATCCCTTCTGTACGTTAAACTCAGTCTGTCAGATCCCTTCTCTACGTTAAACTCAGTCTGTCAGATCCCTTCTGTACGTTAAACTCAGTCTGTCAGATCCCTTCTCTACGTTAAACTCAGTCTGTCAGATCCCTTCTGTACGTTAAACTCAGTCTGTCAGATCCCTTCTGTACGTTAAACTCAGTCTGTCAGATCCCTTCTCTACGTTAAGCTCAGTCTGTCAGATCCCTTCTGTACGTTAAACTCAGTCTGTCAGATCCCTTCTCTACGTTAAACTCAGTCTGTCAGATCCCTTCTGTACGTTAAACTCAGTCTGTCAGATCCCTTCTCTACGTTAAGCTCAGTCTGTCAGATCCCTTCTGTACGTTAAGCTCAGTCTGTCAGATCCCTTCTGTACGTTAAACTCAGTCTGTCAGATCCCTTCTGTACGTTAAACTCAGTCTGTCAGATCCCTTCTGTACGTTAAGCTCAGTCTGTCAGATCCCTTCTGTACGTTAAGCTCAGTCTGTCAGATCCCTTCTGTACGTTAAGCTCAGTCTGTCAGATCCCTTCTGTACGTTAAACTCAGTCTGTCAGATCCCTTCTGTACGTTAAACTCAGTCTGTCAGATCCCTTCTCTACGTTAAGCTCAGTCTGTCAGATCCCTTCTGTACGTTAAGCTCAGTCTGTCAGATCCCTTCTGTACGTTAAACTCAGTCTGTAGATCCCTTCTGTACGTTAAGCTCAGTCTGTCAGATCCCTTCTGTACGTTAAGCTCAGTCTGTCAGATCCCTTCTGTACGTTAAGCTCAGTCTGTCAGATCCCTTCTGTACGTTAAACTCAGTCTGTCAGATCCCTTCTGTACGTTAAACTCAGTCTGTAGATCCCTTCTGTACGTTAAACTCAGTCTGTAGATCCCTTCTGTACATTAAACTCAGTCTGTCAGATCCCTTCTGTACGTTAAGCTCAGTCTGTCAGATCCCTTCTCTACGTTAAGCTCAGTCTGTCAGATCCCTTCTGTACGTTAAACTCAGTCTGTCAGATCCCTTCTGTACATTAAACTCAGTCTGTCAGATCCCTTCTGTACATTAAACTCAGTCTGTCAGATCCCTTCTGTACGTTAAACTCAGTCTGTCAGATCCCTTCTGTACGTTAAGCTCAGTCTGTCAGATCCCTTCTGTACGTTAAGCTCAGTCTGTCAGATCCCTTCTGTACGTTAAACTCAGTCTGTCAGATCCCTTCTGTACGTTAAACTCAGTCTGTCAGATCCCTTCTGTACATTAAACTCAGTCTGTCAGATCCCTTCTGTACGTTAAACTCAGTCTGTCAGATCCCTTCTGTACGTTAAACTCAGTCTGTCAGATCCCTTCTGTACGTTAAACTCAGTCTGTCAGATCCCTTCTGTACATTAAACTCAGTCTGTCAGATCCCTTCTGTACATTAAACTCAGTCTGTCAGATCCCTTCTGTACATTAAACTCAGTCTGTCAGATCCCTTCTGTACATTAAACTCAGTCTGTCAGATCCCTTCTCTACGTTAAGCTCAGTCTGTCAGATCCCTTCTGTACGTTAAGCTCAGTCTGTCAGATCCCTTCTGTACGTTAAACTCAGTCTGTAGATCCCTTCTGTACGTTAAGCTCAGTCTGTCAGATCCCTTCTGTACGTTAAGCTCAGTCTGTCAGATCCCTTCTGTACGTTAAGCTCAGTCTGTCAGATCCCTTCTGTACGTTAAACTCAGTCTGTCAGATCCCTTCTGTACGTTAAACTCAGTCTGTAGATCCCTTCTGTACGTTAAACTCAGTCTGTAGATCCCTTCTGTACATTAAACTCAGTCTGTCAGATCCCTTCTGTACATTAAGCTCAGTCTGTCAGATCCCTTCTCTACGTTAAGCTCAGTCTGTCAGATCCCTTCTGTACGTTAAACTCAGTCTGTCAGATCCCTTCTGTACATTAAACTCAGTCTGTCAGATCCCTTCTGTACATTAAACTCAGTCTGTCAGATCCCTTCTGTACGTTAAGCTCAGTCTGTCAGATCCCTTCTGTACGTTAAGCTCAGTCTGTCAGATCCCTTCTGTACGTTAAACTCAGTCTGTCAGATCCCTTCTGTACGTTAAACTCAGTCTGTCAGATCCCTTCTGTACATTAAACTCAGTCTGTCAGATCCCTTCTGTACGTTAAGCTCAGTCTGTCAGATCCCTTCTGTACGTTAAACTCAGTCTGTCAGATCCCTTCTGTACGTTAAACTCAGTCTGTCAGATCCCTTCTGTACATTAAACTCAGTCTGTCAGATCCCTTCTGTACATTAAACTCAGTCTGTCAGATCCCTTCTGTACGTTAAGCTCAGTCTGTCAGATCCCTTCTGTACGTTAAGCTCAGTCTGTCAGATCCCTTCTGTACGTTAAACTCAGTCTGTCAGATCCCTTCTGTACGTTAAACTCAGTCTGTCAGATCCCTTCTGTACATTAAACTCAGTCTGTCAGATCCCTTCTGTACATTAAACTCAGTCTGTAGATCCCTTCTGTACGTTAAGCTCAGTCTGTCAGATCCCTTCTGTACGTTAAACTCAGTCTGTAGATCCCTTCTGTACGTTAAACTCAGTCTGTAGATCCCTTCTCTACGTTAAACTCAGTCTGTCAGATCCCTTCTGTACGTTAAGCTCAGTCTGTCAGATCCCTTCTCTACGTTAAACTCAGTCTGTCAGATCCCTTCTGTACGTTAAGCTCAGTCTGTCAGATCCCTTCTCTACGTTAAGCTCAGTCTGTCAGATCCCTTCTGTACGTTAAGCTCAGTCTGTCAGATCCCTTCTCTACGTTAAACTCAGTCTGTCAGATCCCTTCTGTACGTTAAGCTCAGTCTGTCAGATCCCTTCTGTACGTTAAGCTCAGTCTGTCAGATCCCTTCTGTACGTTAAGCTCAGTCTGTCAGATCCCTTCTCTACGTTAAACTCAGTCTGTCAGATCCCTTCTGTACGTTAAGCTCAGTCTGTCAGATCCCTTCTGTACGTTAAGCTCAGTCTGTCAGATCCCTTCTGTACGTTAAGCTCAGTCTGTCAGATCCCTTCTGTACGTTAAGCTCAGTCTGTCAGATCCCTTCTGTACGTTAAACTCAGTCTGTCAGATCCCTTCTGTACGTTAAGCTCAGTCTGTCAGATCCCTTCTGTACGTTAAACTCAGTCTGTCAGATCCCTTCTCTACGTTAAACTCAGTCTGTCAGATCCCTTCTGTACGTTAAACTCAGTCTGTAGATCCCTTCTCTACGTTAAACTCAGTCTGTCAGATCCCTTCTGTACGTTAAATTCAGTCTGTCAGATCCCTTCTCTACGTTAAACTCAGTCTGTCAGATCCCTTCTGTACGTTAAGCTCAGTCTGTCAGATCCCTTCTGTACGTTAAACTCAGTCTGTCAGATCCCTTCTCTACGTTAAGCTCAGTCTGTCAGATCCCTTCTGTACGTTAAACTCAGTCTGTCAGATCCCTTCTGTACGTTAAGCTCAGTCTGTCAGATCCCTTCTGTACGTTAAGCTCAGTCTGTAGATCCCTTCTGTACGTTAAACTCAGTCTGTAGATCCCTTCTGTACGTTAAACTCAGTCTGTCAGATCCCTTCTGTACGTTAAACTCAGTCTGTCAGATCCCTTCTGTACGTTAAGCTCAGTCTGTCAGATCCCTTCTGTACGTTAAGCTCAGTCTGTCAGATCCCTTCTCTACGTTAAACTCAGTCTGTCAGATCCCTTCTGTACGTTAAACTCAGTCTGTCAGATCCCTTCTCTACGTTAAACTCAGTCTGTCAGATCCCTTCTGTACGTTAAACTCAGTCTGTCAGATCCCTTCTCTACGTTAAACTCAGTCTGTCAGATCCCTTCTGTACGTTAAACTCAGTCTGTCAGATCCCTTCTGTACGTTAAGCTCAGTCTGTCAGATCCCTTCTGTACGTTAAACTCAGTCTGTCAGATCCCTTCTGTACGTTAAACTCAGTCTGTCAGATCCCTTCTGTACGTTAAGCTCAGTCTGTAGATCCCTTCTCTACGTTAAGCTCAGTCTGTCAGATCCCTTCTGTACGTTAAGCTCAGTCTGTCAGATCCCTTCTGTACGTTAAGCTCAGTCTGTCAGATCCCTTCTGTACGTTAAGCTCAGTCTGTCAGATCCCTTCTGTACGTTAAGCTCAGTCTGTAGATCCCTTCTCTACGTTAAGCTCAGTCTGTCAGATCCCTTCTGTACGTTAAGCTCAGTCTGTCAGATCCCTTCTGTACGTTAAACTCAGTCTGTCAGATCCCTTCTGTACGTTAAGCTCAGTCTGTAGATCCCTTCTCTACGTTAAGCTCAGTCTGTCAGATCCCTTCTGTACGTTAAGCTCAGTCTGTCAGATCCCTTCTGTACGTTAAGCTCAGTCTGTCAGATCCCTTCTGTACGTTAAGCTCAGTCTGTAGATCCCTTCTCTACGTTAAGCTCAGTCTGTCAGATCCCTTCTGTACGTTAAGCTCAGTCTGTCAGATCCCTTCTGTACGTTAAACTCAGTCTGTCAGATCCCTTCTCTACGTTAAACTCAGTCTGTCAGATCCCTTCTGTACGTTAAACTCAGTCTGTAGATCCCTTCTGTACGTTAAACTCAGTCTGTCAGATCCCTTCTGTACGTTAAACTCAGTCTGTCAGATCCCTTCTGTACGTTAAACTCAGTCTGTCAGATCCCTTCTCTACGTTAAACTCAGTCTGTCAGATCCCTTCTGTACGTTAAACTCAGTCTGTCAGATCCCTTCTGTACGTTAAACTCAGTCTGTCAGATCCCTTCTGTACGTTAAGCTCAGTCTGTCAGATCCCTTCTGTACGTTAAACTCAGTCTGTCAGATCCCTTCTGTACGTTAAACTCAGTCTGTCAGATCCCTTCTCTACGTTAAACTCAGTCTGTCAGATCCCTTCTGTACGTTAAACTCAGTCTGTAGATCCCTTCTGTACGTTAAACTCAGTCTGTCAGATCCCTTCTGTACGTTAAACTCAGTCTGTCAGATCCCTTCTGTACGTTAAACTCAGTCTGTCAGATCCCTTCTCTACGTTAAACTCAGTCTGTCAGATCCCTTCTCTACGTTAAACTCAGTCTGTCAGATCCCTTCTGTACGTTAAACTCAGTCTGTCAGATCCCTTCTCTACGTTAAACTCAGTCTGTCAGATCCCTTCTGTACGTTAAACTCAGTCTGTCAGATCCCTTCTGTACGTTAAACTCAGTCTGTCAGATCCCTTCTGTACGTTAAACTCAGTCTGTCAGATCCCTTCTGTACGTTAAACTCAGTCTGTCAGATCCCTTCTGTACGTTAAGCTCAGTCTGTCAGATCCCTTCTGTACGTTAAACTCAGTCTGTCAGATCCCTTCTGTACGTTAAACTCAGTCTGTCAGATCCCTTCTCTACGTTAAACTCAGTCTGTCAGATCCCTTCTGTACGTTAAACTCAGTCTGTCAGATCCCTTCTCTACGTTAAACTCAGTCTGTCAGATCCCTTCTGTACGTTAAACTCAGTCTGTCAGATCCCTTCTGTACGTTAAACTCAGTCTGTCAGATCCCTTCTCTACGTTAAGCTCAGTCTGTCAGATCCCTTCTGTACGTTAAACTCAGTCTGTCAGATCCCTTCTCTACGTTAAACTCAGTCTGTCAGATCCCTTCTGTACGTTAAACTCAGTCTGTCAGATCCCTTCTCTACGTTAAGCTCAGTCTGTCAGATCCCTTCTGTACGTTAAGCTCAGTCTGTCAGATCCCTTCTGTACGTTAAACTCAGTCTGTCAGATCCCTTCTGTACGTTAAGCTCAGTCTGTCAGATCCCTTCTGTACGTTAAACTCAGTCTGTCAGATCCCTTCTGTACGTTAAACTCAGTCTGTCAGATCCCTTCTGTACGTTAAACTCAGTCTGTCAGATCCCTTCTGTACGTTAAACTCAGTCTGTCAGATCCCTTCTGTACGTTAAACTCAGTCTGTCAGATCCCTTCTGTACGTTAAACTCAGTCTGTCAGATCCCTTCTGTACGTTAAACTCAGTCTGTCAGATCCCTTCTGTACGTTAAACTCAGTCTGTCAGATCCCTTCTCTACGTTAAACTCAGTCTGTCAGATCCCTTCTCTACGTTAAACTCAGTCTGTCAGATCCCTTCTGTACGTTAAACTCAGTCTGTCAGATCCCTTCTCTACGTTAAGCTCAGTCTGTCAGATCCCTTCTGTACGTTAAGCTCAGTCTGTCAGATCCCTTCTGTACGTTAAACTCAGTCTGTCAGATCCCTTCTGTACGTTAAGCTCAGTCTGTCAGATCCCTTCTGTACGTTAAACTCAGTCTGTCAGATCCCTTCTGTACGTTAAGCTCAGTCTGTCAGATCCCTTCTGTACGTTAAACTCAGTCTGTCAGATCCCTTCTGTACGTTAAACTCAGTCTGTCAGATCCCTTCTGTACGTTAAACTCAGTCTGTCAGATCCCTTCTGTACGTTAAACTCAGTCTGTCAGATCCCTTCTGTACGTTAAACTCAGTCTGTCAGATCCCTTCTGTACGTTAAACTCAGTCTGTCAGATCCCTTCTGTACGTTAAACTCAGTCTGTCAGATCCCTTCTGTACGTTAAACTCAGTCTGTCAGATCCCTTCTCTACGTTAAACTCAGTCTGTCAGATCCCTTCTCTACGTTAAACTCAGTCTGTCAGATCCCTTCTGTACGTTAAACTCAGTCTGTCAGATCCCTTCTCTACGTTAAGCTCAGTCTGTCAGATCCCTTCTGTACGTTAAACTCAGTCTGTCAGATCCCTTCTGTACGTTAAACTCAGTCTGTCAGATCCCTTCTCTACGTTAAGCTCAGTCTGTCAGATCCCTTCTGTACGTTAAACTCAGTCTGTCAGATCCCTTCTCTACGTTAAACTCAGTCTGTCAGATCCCTTCTGTACGTTAAACTCAGTCTGTCAGATCCCTTCTGTACGTTAAACTCAGTCTGTCAGATCCCTTCTGTACGTTAAGCTCAGTCTGTCAGATCCCTTCTGTACGTTAAACTCAGTCTGTCAGATCCCCTTCTGTACGTTAAACTCAGTCTGTCAGATCCCTTCTGTACGTTAAACTCAGTCTGTCAGATCCCTTCTGTACGTTAAACTCAGTCTGTCAGATCCCTTCTGTACGTTAAACTCAGTCTGTCAGATCCCTTCTGTACGTTAAACTCAGTCTGTCAGATCCCTTCTGTACGTTAAACTCAGTCTGTCAGATCCCTTCTGTACGTTAAACTCAGTCTGTCAGATCCCTTCTCTACGTTAAACTCAGTCTGTCAGATCCCTTCTGT